>NC_052513.1:34363558-34391058 GCF_014356525.2 Nilaparvata lugens | reverse complement strand
CAAATCTCATCACTCATGCCCAAACTCCAGAGCAGCTACTGTACGCAGTTACTCTACTATCTAGAATTACACCATGTATTGTTTTCAAAACCTGAATTTATATCTATATTCCAATACCTTTATTCTATATTCCAGCTACCTCTATATCTATATTCCAATTCCTCTTTTCTATATTCCACCTACCTCTATATCTATATTCCAATACCTCTATTCTATACTCTACCTACCATATCTATATTCCAATACCTCTATTCTATATTCCACCTATCTCAATATCTATATTCACTATTGTAATCCATCCCTGCCTTTACAGTAGCTGAACTAACTCTTCCCCGTTATGACTCGCCTTATAAGGATGGTGTTGATATGGATATTCCTTCAAGATCACTTGTTTATTACAGTGTATGCTTGTAAATACGGACTTGTATTTTGTAATTTGAGATTCGAGTATCATTTTGCGCGGACATACGGAGGCGTTTCTTCGACACTATCTTAGCCACAAGATGTCTTATTTTTGGCAACTTCTTGTTTTTCCCAGCTGTTTACTGTGTTCTGTGGTTTTCAGTCTCTAGAAGGGCTTTGAACTTTTAGCAGGATTTTGGTGAAGGAAGATGGGGTTTGGACTGGTTTCCATAAGTGGGATGTCATTTTTGGGTTTCTTTGTAGTTCCGGGTACGGTTTGTTCCCAAGGAATTGGAACAGGAGGTGTAAACAAATGAGGAGCAGCCTTGGTAGTAATAAGGAGATGGTAGTAGTTTTTTCTATGAACTTCTATTGTTACACTAAGATTGTACCTCAAATGCTAAGATTTCTAGTTTCTTTTCGGAAGCAATAAATTCCATATTATGAACTTGAAAGTTTTATTTCAGATAAGTCAGTTTAGTATTATTGAACGTGTTACAAACATCGATTTTTGGAAGTTCTATTCTTTTGAATCGATCCAACGGCCGACCTCACAAATTCTAGCAGATTGAACGGAGCTTGGCAAACTCATGATGTGTGCACATGCAAATCATGTGTTTACCAAACCATGTTTAATCTCATAAGGATTTGTATTTTGTAATTTGAGAATTGGGTATCATTTTGCGCGCGGACATACGGAGGCGTTTCATCGACACTATCTTAGCCACAAGATGTCTTATTTTTGGCAACTTCTTGTTTTTCCCAGCTGTTTACTGTGTTCTGTGGTTTTCAGTCTCTAGAAGGGCTTTGAACTTTTAGCAGGATTTTGGTGAAGGAAGATGGGGTTTGGACTGGTTTCCATAAGTGGGATGGATTTTGGGGTTTCATTGAAGTTCCGGGTACGGTTTGTTCCCAAGGAATTGGAACAGGAGGTGTAAACAAATAAGGAGCAGCCTTGGTAGTAGTTATTTCTATGAACTTCTATTGTTACACTAAGATTGTACCTCAAATACTAAGATTTCTAGTTTCTTTTCGGAAGCAATAAATTCCATATTATGAACTTGAAAGTTTTATTTCAGATAAGTCAGTTTAGTATTATTGAACGTGTTATAAACATCGATTTTTGGAAGTTCTATTCTTTTGAATCGATCCAACGGCCGACCTCATAAATTCTAGCAGATTGAACGGAGCTTGGCAAACTCATGATGTGTGCACATGCAAATCATGTGTTTACCAAACCATGTTTAATCTCATAAGGGCCCCATACACTAGGGAACTTGGATCGGCGAACTTGGTTCTTGCGTACAAAGTTCCCCAGTGTATGTGGAAAATTTGGTTCCGAATTTGGTCTTCAATCTGGATTAAAAACTTTGTTCGGTTCGTCCGCCAGGGCGATATATCCTATCTATAAATATTCAAGCTTCAAACTTTGAAACACTCATCTCTAGACCCCGAAAGACACTGAAGAAACGAACGGTTGTTCGCTCTCCCCACTGCAGTGTGTGGGACAAGTCCTACGAGAACTTGGTTCCCCGAACCAACTTCGCAGATCAAAGTTCCCTAGTGTATGGGGCCCTATAGAGTTTATGAGCACCAAAAAAAAAGGACGTCCAATAATCTATGTGTGTAAAAGTGGCTCTAGTCTTACAATTTCTCCGTTGTACAATATGTCACGTTATTCTTTATATTAAAATAACGATTAGCCTCCTGCTTGGCATCAGTCGGTAAAGCATGAGATTTAATATAATTAGGGCGTGGTTTTCTAATAGTATTCAGTCTTAAAAAAAAATCTTGATAGGCCTAGATATGGGCTTCTCCAATAACTCTTGTAATTCAATAATAATAAATATATATATATATAAATGATACTTATACTATAGAGATGAGGAATATAAAATAAATTGCACACCATGAAAATTTCACACATATATTACACAAATAATGCAAAGATCAGTCGAGGCAAAAAATATATATAGAGCGATAAAAAATATAATATAAAAATAGAACAATATTTGAAATCAATAAAAATATCACAGGCTAAACTTTATATTCTAGATTTGTGGCACGAATCATTACCATGTGCCTTTATCTTGAAATCATATGCATTCTTTGGCATGTAGCTGTGACATGTACTTGCTAATACTTGTCTGCTTGGATAATTCAATCAAAAATATGTGCTCTAAGATCAGCTTGATAAATTAGCCACTAATAATCCAAATATATATAATATAAAAATCTCTAGTATTTAGCAGATTTATTTGTATCGAATATATATATTTTCATCTCAGGGTGCAAGATTCGGCACCTGACGGAATAGGTAGAGCCATTCATCTAGTGAATTAGAACTATGATAAATTATCGCAAATTGTATTGCAAAAAATTAAATATTGTATGCATACGTTTGATAGCCTAGATTTCGTACTTCTTTGATTAAATAGAAATTTCTAAAATATTGATCTATATATTTTTCTTTCAATTAAATACCTTAATACTAATTTTTTACTTGCGCAAGTATTACTCTTATTAATTTCTCAATTTATAATACCCTTTCGGCGAGCTAGCTTTGATCATCAGATTATTTCGAAGCACTAGGGCGCCCATCACTAAATTCAAATTTAATCACTCACGTGTCGAAAATCTTCTTGTAAGCCGCCGATGTCGATCCAACTCCATGCGGTCCGGGAATATGGTAGCCGGAATCGTCTCCTCCAGGGGGTTATAAATTTAATTAAAATGAAAAATGACTTCTGCTTCACAATAGCATCACGAAGTCTTTTAAGAAATTTAATAATTTACTTTAACTTTAACTTTTACAAAATCATTAGTAAGGTACTTCGCTCTAAAATATTTGGGGTCCTCTTATGGTGGCATCTGGCTGGCGAGTGCTGGTTCTTCCTTCTCAAGTTTTACAGATCCTCTTCCGACTTTCAAATTAGCATAAAATTTAAATATCTCAATCCTCCGCCATTAAATTCAAATAGATCTTACAAAGAATGCCAAAATATTGCTTAGATTATATGATTAATAATTTCTTTGCATTCGAGCCATATTGATAACATAGATTACACAAATTTTTACACGAAAACTAGTACATTTATATAAATATATATAAATATTTTTAAATTGGCCTACAGTTGCCGCCTATTAACTGCCGTTTTACTATTGGTGCATGCAAATTTTATTAGGTATTCATGCGCCTGGTAACTCTTATTTCCTGAATACATTAAATTATTTTTATTTGGTTTTTTATTTATGCCCTTTGCATGCTAGTTAATATTCTATATATTAATATTAATTCCATGCTAACTAATAATTAGCCACGTGGACGGGTGTTTTTTCACATTGCACACCATCCGAATGCAATAAAGCTCTGCCAAGGGGTTTTGGTCAGATTCTACGTTCTTCGGTTTGATCGATCTCTAGGTCACCGATCTGTGAATACTTCTACATAACCTCAATCTTCAAATATTTTATAAATAATCTATTTATGAGTAGTAAACTTCCTTCAAATCCCTTTTTAGGTTCTTGTACCATTTAGCCAGAACAAGCTGATGCTATCTAATCTTGTTTATTATCTGCTTGGCGATATTAGCCAATTACTTTATTTTTAGACCTATTACTATTTCTGTTAGGGCTTTTCATCTACCCAGATTTAAGATGTTACACACGCCCCTGGGTTTGAATTCAAAATATTTGAGAATCACAATGTTTTTAATGAAAACCCACCCTTCAAATACATTGATATACACTATACTTTATTTATAAATTATACTCTCCTACTTCTATCACATTTCGCAGTCATATTTGCTGCATCTCCTTTATACCTTTATCAAAAACAATAACAAATTCTCCTCCTCAACACACATAAAAATATCATAAATATAAACTTCTAAACGTACTCCTCCTGACACCATTTACAACACAGTAATTTTTGAATTCGCCGCTTGCAGGGCTGCCACTTAACTACACACATTTCATAATTCTCATAAATGATTCCTTTTAGACAATAATTTCGATTCATAAACTTCTGGGCTTATATCTTATAGTATTTCTTAGGTCTTAATATAAATAATTTTCTATACATCAGGTACAATACTTTCTTTGCTAATGGCTCTTTGGTTTTGGTAACTGGTATTCACTTTAAGTCTTTTCAGGTAACAAACGTGGCATAATTAAAAGTAATAAATATAAAAACATATAAATAAATATATCGACATTAATAAATATAATAAATAACAATAATAAATAACTCTTTGGGTACAGTACTTCTTTTTATAAACATATGTTCAACAGATATTACATTCATTTGATTTGGGTGGCTTTGGT
Organism: Nilaparvata lugens; assembly: GCF_014356525.2. Lineage (NCBI taxonomy): Eukaryota > Metazoa > Arthropoda > Insecta > Hemiptera > Delphacidae > Nilaparvata > Nilaparvata lugens. The sequence continues at coordinate 34,386,330 of NC_052513.1, read as the reverse complement.
CAGCTGTTCGCTGTTCTACAATTCATAGTGTTACATGTTACAGCAGAATTTGCTATCGACTTTCATAACTAACCTAACTGCTCAATTTTTTCTCTTAAAAAGGTAATTAACAAATTTTAATTTTATTATTCCCGCTTGTGTCCTTTTTTATCTGATGTATATAATTTAATTACATATTTTAAAAATTGTTCTTTTCCTTATTACAGGCTTCTAACGGCTGGAAGGAGTTAAAACATTGGATTGTTGCCACGAGGTCCTATACCAATATTAAATTTATTAAGGAAGGTTAGTAATTGGCTTGATAGTGTTGTTTTCCTTTGACTTCTTATCATATTTATTTCAAATTCTGTGATATGGTTTGTAGAAATTTCGTGGCTTACTTGCATCTTCTTGCATTCTGTTTGTAGATGTTGTAGGCTGGTGAGGTTATCTGTTGTCCGGTTGTTGAGTGTTGAGGCAGTCCTAATTGATAATTTTTTCATCATAAATTTAAAGCCCTTGTATCTTGTGTACTCTTTCTTCAAATAACTCCTTGTTCCTTTAATAATAATTTCTTTTAATCTGTTCTTTTCCAATTCATCCTGTAAATTTAATTCAACTTTCCTCTTATATTCATTTAATATTCTTGATCTTGGTTCATTATAACTCATTAGGCTTACAACAATAAACATTTTTATAATATTAACTTTCCATTCATCAATACTAGATTCTTTTAATAACCACAATATAATATTTTCCCTCATATCTACAACACAGTATTTTATTAATATCACAGCCATTATTACAAACATTAAACACCATATCCAAACATTTATCATCCTTTTAATAGCATAATCTCTCATCATATCATATCCAGGTACTTCCATTTTATTAATATAATTTTTTAATTCTTCTAATCTTATTAGCCACTTTCCATTCTTCATTAGTCTCAATAAGTAGTCCACTCCATTATTTTCCCGGCATGAATCCGTAATAGTCCTTTTAGTAGCTCTGTTTTCATCCCATTTCTTTGATCCATTTTTCCGGTCACATCGCTGATTTGCCCTCTTGAAGCGAATGTGCCGCGGATGCAGGTTGTCGGCTTCCTGTCTTCCTCGGTGACGGTCCGGTGTTTTCCTTTGCCTCTTGAAGCGTGCATGCGGCCGGTATGCGCGCGCGTGGTTCCTCCTTCGTCGCTTCTTCCGCCTCCGGGCCTTGCGATGCATGCTCCTCTTTCTGTCCTGTAGTCTGTACTCCTCGTCCTGATGCCGGTCGGGTGTCCTCGGGCGCTTCCGTCTCCGGGCCTTACGGTGCATGCTCCTTTCATCCGGTATTCCGTCCTGCCTGGTGTCATCCTCTTGGTCCTCTATCCTGGGTTCATTGGGGTGCCTTGGTGGGGTCGAATGATGCATGGGTGCGGTGGCGGTCTCTTGATGCGCGGGTGTGACGTGCAGATACATGGTGGCGGTCTCTGGATATGCGGGCTGCTCTTCCTGGTGACTGTTTATTTTTATTAGTGACTCTTCGGTGGCGGGTTGCTCGTCGGCGGGAAACAGGATACTTAGTAGGGGTTGATGCTTGCGGCTGGTTTTTGGTGGTGGTTTATCTGGTATTGGCTTCGGTTCTTCTAATACTATTTTCGGTAAATCATTTCTAAAGGTGGTGTATGATGTTGAAATTTCTTGATTTTCGTTGTTTGTTTCATTGGAGCTTGTAGGTGTTATATCGGGGGTATCATATAGTCCTGGTTTATTAGCTGTAGTTTTCTGTATATCTGGTGGCGGGTTGTTGGGTGTTGGGTTCTGTGTTTTTTGGTGATTTGATCTGGACGCATGCTCTAATGTGTAGTTTGTACTTATTTGATGAGGTGGCGGTTTGTAATTTCTATTATAATTATTCTGAGTGTAATCATTATTTGTGTTAAATCGATCATGGCCATAATAATAATTTCTTTCATAGGTTTGCTGTGGATAATGGTTTGTTTGACGATTCTGAAAACTTCTATTATTCCAGCTGTTATTTTGATTATGATTATAGCGGCGTTTAAATTGAGGGGTAGATCGTGAGCGATCATATGGTACTGATTCATAGGCTTGGCTGGTGTACTGATTAATTTTTGAATTAGGTTGATTCTGTGCATACATTTGATCTGACCGGTGATTTGATATTGCCATCATAGATTGTATATTGTATAAATAATCTATCAGCTGTTTGCAACTAGTTATTGGCTGTGTAGCCAATGCTGTTCTGACTTGGAAAGGTAGCTTTTTTACGATTATATTTGCTAAAACTGAATCACACATTGGCTCATCTAATTGAGCATTTTTCAGTTTAAGGGTATTAACAAAATTGATGGATGTGTCGTCTGTCCTAGAATTAAACTCACAAGCAATGATATTGGCTAGTGCATCCATTTGTCTATTTTTACTCCAATATTGTTCCAGGAAAGCTGCACTGAACTCGTCTAACGTCCTGAATTCGTGATTATGGATCTGGAAGAATATCAGAGGTTCACCGCTTAACAAACTGGATAATCGAAGACGCCAAAAATTCCAAGAGGTGGGTGTTAATGATTGAACTAGTTTTATCTGATCTATAAATTCTTTAGGTTGGAGATAGCGATCTGTATTGTCAAAACGGCCTAATTCATTGAAACTGTGTAGTGAATCAAACGTTGCTATGGGAATAGGCTCTATATTCTCGTGCGGAAATTGATGTATTTGACCTTCAAGTTGTACTATGTTTTGATTTGTATCAGAATTTGGGTGAGCTATTTCATGAATTTGCGAAGTGTTTTGTGCTGGTAGGTTATCTATTCTTTCGTTTAACTCACAAGTGACAGTATCTATTTTTGCTGTTAAATCGGTTGTAATTAGTTCTTGATTTTCAGCGGTAGATGCTGATATTGTGTCCGCAGTTTCCTTACCCGTTCTTACCGATGTATCCTTCAATGATTCCCGCATTTCCTTCATTTCCGCCTTCAAGTCCTTCATTACCATGGTCATTGTTTTTTCTAAACTATTAGAAAATGACTTGATCATCCCCTCTACTATAACCCTTTTTATTGCTTCTTGGGAGACATTTAACAGTTTATTACTGTTCACAGGATTCTTGGCGGTGATTGAAGAGATCTGGGCGTTGGACTCCATTGCGCCCCCCTCAGCGTCGATCTCCGCTACTATCGCCGTCTGCAGTGTGTCTGCTACCTTACTTTGCGTGGACGAAAAGAGACTCATATTTTAAAAATGGATTAAGTGTCAAGTGTTTGTTAAAAAAGTGAAAGTTTTGGCCAACAAGGCATTAATAAGGACACAAATGAGGATAGGCCTATGGACATTACAAGCCAGGTAACCTATTTATTACTTAAGCTCTTATAATATAATAATACTATTCATTGATTTCTGACTAGCAGTTTAGGCCCATAAAATATAATAGCTCTCTCTATAAAATATATTTTCTTTTTTACAATAACAATAATAAAAAATTTTCTTTAAAACATATAATTTCTCTTTATTTAAAGCTATTGATTCCCCAAAAAGTAATACAAATTTTACTTCACCAGTTTTCCTCAATACTCGTATAAGTTATCTATAATTTTCAATATGGTTATTGACTTAATTTCAAATAATTATTCAATGAGCTCGGCTCTCATCATCAGTCCCACGTTGGTACGACATGTCTTTGTGTCGTATCCGTGGCCTATCACGTTGGGCGACATGTCTTTGTGTCACGTTATTCTTTATATTAAAATAACGATTAGCCTCCTGCTTGGCATCAGTCGGTAAAGCATGAGATTTAATATAATTAGGGCGTGGTTTTCTAATAGTATTCAGTCTTAAAAAAAAATCTTGATAGGCCTAGATATGGGCTTCTCCAATAACTCTTGTAATTCAATAATAATAAATATATATATATAATGATACTTATACTATAGAGATGAGGAATATAAAATAAATTGCACACCATGAAAATTTCACACATATATTACACAAATAATGCAAAGATCAATCGAGGCAAAAAATATATATAGAGCGATAAAAAATATAATATAAAAATAGAACAATATTTGAAATCAATAAAAATATCACAGGCTAAACTTTATATTCTAGATTTGTGGCACGAATCATTACCATGTGCCTTTATCTTGAAATCATATGCATTCTTTGGCATGTAGCTGTGACATGTACTTGCTAATACTTGTCGCTTGGATAATTCAATCAAAAATATGTGCTCTAAGATCAGCTTGATAAATTAGCCACTAATAATCCAAATATATATATATAAAATCTCTAGTATTTAGTAGATTTATTTGTATCGAATATATATATTTTCATCTCAGGGTGCAAGATTCGGCACCTGACGGAATAGGTAGAGCCATTCATCTAGTGAATTAGAACTATGATAAATTATCGCAAATTGTATTGCAAAAAATTAAATATTGTATGCATACGTTTGATAGCCTAGATTTCGTACTTCTTTGATTAAATAGAAATTTCTAAAATATTGATCTATATATTTTTCTTTCAATTAAATACCTTTAATACTAATTTTTTACTTGCGCAAGTATTACTCTTATTAATTTCTCAATTTATAATAACCCTTTCGGCGAGCTAGCTTTGATCATCAGATTATTTCGAAGCACTAGGGCGCCCATCACTAAATTCAAATTTAATCACTCACGTGTCGAAAATCTTCTTGTAAGCCGCCGATGTCGATCCAACTCCATGTGGTCCGGGAATATGGTAGCCGGAATCGTCTCCTCCAGGGGTTATAAATTTAATTAAAATGAAAAATGACTTCTGCTTCACAATAGCATCACGAAGTCTTTTAAGAAATTTAATAATTTACTTTAACTTTAACTTTTACAAAATTATTAATAAGGTACTTCGCTCTAAAATATTTGGGGTCCTCTTATGGTGGCATCTGGCTGGCGAGTGCTGGTTCTTCCTTCTCAAGTTTTACAGATCCTCTTTCCGACTTTCAAATTAGCATAAAATTTAAATATCTCAATCCTCCGCCATTAAATTCAAATAGATCTTACAAAGAATGCCAAAATATTGCTTAGATTATATGATTAATAATTTCTTTGCATTCGAGCCATATTGATAACATAGATTACACAAATTTTTACACGAAAACTAGTACATTTATATAAATATATATAAATATTTTTGAATTGGCCTACAGTTGCCGCCTATTAACTGCCGTTTTACTATTGGTGCATGCAAATTTTATTAGGTATTCATGCGCCTGGTAACTCTTATTTCCTGAATACATTAAATTATTTTTATTTGGTTTTTTATTTATGCTCTTTGCATGCTAGTTAATATTCTATATATTAATATTAATTCCATGCTAACTAATAATTAGCCACGTGGACGGGTGTTTTTTCACATTGCACACCATCCGAATGCAATAAAGCTCTGCCAAGGGGTTTTGGTCAGATTCTACGTTCTTCGGTTTGATCGATCTCTAGGTCACCGATCCGTGAATACATCTACATAACCTCAATCTTCAAATATTTTATAAATAATCTATTTATGAGTAGTAAACTTCCTTCAAATCCCTTTTTAGGTTCTTGTACCATTTAGCCAGAACAAGCTGATGCTATCTAATCTTGTTTATTATCTGCTTGGCGATATTAGCCAATTACTTTATTTTTAGACCTATTACTATTTCTGTTAGGGCTTTTCATCTACCCAGATTTAAGATGTTACAAATAATATAATTAATTGCTCCTAGTTAGTCTGATTACACACACTTCTAGTTTTGGACGTACGATTTTCTGCCGTCTTTAAAAGTTTTATCAGATCAAACATATCTTGGTAAATAGATGATGTTTTCATGTCAACTTCCGTTCAATCTGGTTGACTGGTTCATAAGACGGCAAATAATCTATTGTGTGTAATAGACTTGGTAATCATACAATATCTAGTCGTGAAGAATGATTTCAATATGAATGAATTCGAATTTCAATTGATTAATCTCGTCTTCTTTAAGATTTATACGTTCGTAAAACAGCCCCTTCTAATTTGATCAACAGAAGTGACTCACCCCTTCAGTTCAATGTTAGTGGATGGCATTTGGCATTGGCTAATGCCATTCTAGAGAGCACTCTCAAGTTGTCTTTCAACAATGCCAGACTTTGGCTCACTTGCCAAAAGTTTGGTCTTGTGAACTTAGTGCTAAGAAGATGGTGCATGTTTGGTTAACATTGACTCTTTTATAGCGCCACCATTGCAACTAGCTTCTGTATTTGGGAAGCATCCAAGTCTACATACCTCTGCCGTGTCTCTAAATAGAAGTCAATTGTAAAGTGTGTAGAAAAACTTGGAGGTAAGAGTTTCAAATTGAAGTGAGAGTCCATTTAACTCTGTAGTTTGTCAGTAGAAGCATAGAATAAAACAATATTATAAGATTATAAAAACTGAACGCCTGCCATTGGCCCAGCTAGAAAAACTTGGAGGAAAAAGTTTTAAATTGACATGAGAGTCCATTTTCCTTTGTTGTTTGTCAGTAGAAGCATAGAATAAAACAATCTTATAAGATTATCAATCTGAGATAACAATCTTATAAAACAATAATACAATCGTATAATCATAGAATAAAACAATCTTATAAGATTATCAATCTGAGATAATAATCTTGTAAAACAATAATACAATCGTATAAGTTTTCGAACTGGTCGAATTTAATTAATAGTATAGAGTGTAGAAAAACTTCGAGTTGGGAGTTTCAAATTGAAATGAAAATTCAAAATTGTTGTAAAATCGGGAGAGTATAATTATAGTAAGAATAGAATAATATAAGAAGAGAATGGTAAGGGAGTAAGAATATTAGAACAATGTATATTGAAATAGTGAAGGAACAGTGAATAGTAAAAAAACTAAGCAGTGAACAGTAAGTAGTCAAACTTAGAATTAGTAAATAGAGTGAGCCAGTATGAAATACTGCCTCTCCTAAGTTTTCTCACAGAGTTCAATAAAATTAATGTAATATTTGTAATAATGTAATATTACTCTGTATATTTGTGTGTGTGTGTGTGTGTGTGTGTGTGTGTGTGTGTGTGTGTGTGGTGTGTGGTGTGTGTGTGTGGTGTGTGTGTGTGTGTGTGGTGTGTGTGTGTATGAGTGTATGTGCGTCTGTGTACACGATATCTCATCTCCCAATTAACGGAATGACTTGAAATTTGGAAAAATATCTGTAAAAATTTTAGGAGCTCCGCCCCATCTATGCAAAGTTTTATTTTAGATTCTCAATTATCAGGCTTCAGTTACAATATAAACAAAAAATTTCGAGTGGAATAGATTGAGCATGAGAATCTCTACAATTAATGTTCAGTAACGTTTTTACCTAAAATTAAAAATTAACTCGAAATTCGAGAAAATGTGATTATTCATTGCAAACTGTTGGCAACTGTTGATTCACTATGAAGATATAGAAGACCTCGTGTGTCTCCAGCGTTATTGCCCTGTCACCAGCTGGCTCAAATCTTTGAATAGTAGACTTGAGATGCGCGGGAACACTAGCGTCAGGTGATCAATTTTAATAACGGCAAGGAAAGTTGTGTGAGTGCGCCACACCAGATTTTTAACTTTTAACATTACTCTGGCGAAGTTATTACCTTGTTATTTCCTCAAATATTATTGTTAATTCAAAAAATCATCATCAAACTATACTCATGATTGAAAATGACCCAATATCATTATCATCATAATTATCAATTCATTCTCAGCATTCATTTCATCGTCATTACCCTTCTATTGATCTGTACAAATCCTGAGTATCAACCTCAGCAAAAATTTAAACCCCAAAAAACTTGAAATGTTTACTTTTCTGTAAACTCTACATCTTTATCTTTCATTCTATGTTATTCCATTCAATTTGAAATAGAAATAATTGTGATTCAATAGAATTTCTCCAAAAACCTTGACTTTCACAAAAGTAACGGTAGTGAACGAACCTGACCTACAAAAAACCGTCAAGTGGTTGTAGATTGGAACCCGGGACCTTCAAGATTTGGTCCGATTTGAACACGCAAACTGAGATAGAAGCCTTGGGCCATCAGTTGATAGAAGGGGGAAAATAAGAGGCGTTTACACTTGTCACAGAATGTTTCAATCAGTTTCGTTTCTTCTGTGCAATGTCTGGTAACTAGACAAATTGAAATAGGTTTGCAGGAAAGTCTTGGGCTACTCGTTGTATTATAAAGTCAGGATATTTACAGTGTGATAAAAGGCTACATTATTTTTTTTACATTCGGGGGAGAAATAGTGATTTGTCTACTATACTAGTTATAGTTGTTCCTTCACTAATTATGCATAATATATGAATGAATGATGAATTACAGATGGAATTAAATAGAGAATGCATTCTCTATTTAATTCCATTATGTAACCTGGTTGGCCGCTATGGCTTCGTATAAATGAGCGCTGCTATCCAGATATTGTCAGTTTGGTGTAAGGGTAAGCATTCCTGACTGGCAATTGGGAGGTACCGGGTTCGATTCCCGGGCTGGCAACTAATTTTTGGATAGTAGTTCTCATCGAATTTCCATCTAGCTGTTAACCCTGTTGTCAATGTCTGCAGTAGCAGAAGTCTTCGGGGTGATTTACAGCATTTATTTAGGATTTTCGTTAAATAATAATTTATTATAATAATGAATTATCAACTTTAATTAATGTTATAACTGTGAATATTTATTTATTTATTTATTCATTTTTTGATTATAAAACACTATAATCATAATACAATTATGACGTTGGAGGAAAAACTGGGCTGAGCCTGTACTATTTCTCTCCAAAAATTTTGATAAAATGTTAATGTTGTCCAAAAGTTAAGGTTATGTAATCACACACTGCTTCGTCACTTGATTTTCGGTCCAGTAATAATGAATTGAAATTTTTAATTATTGAAAATATGAATCATAAGTTTTTATAGTGAGAGTCTCTAAGCTGCCAACGTTCCATATATTATTAAATCCATGTTTCTCATTCAACTAATACTAAAAGTCTAAAGTAAATTTTCAATCTGAAGAGTTAGTTCACTCTGAATTAGGGCGAGACCATATTAGACGTTTTTTTAGACGAATCAGCATGGCAGGAAGCTCTCCGATTGGCTGATAGGTTGGAGTTTGATCAATCAATTGAGGTGCTTGCTGTCCTGCCGACTTGTCTGAAAACGCCTTATGTGGTCTCGGCCTTAGTAACCTGAAATAATTATATGTTAAAGATTCTAGTAGCGAATCACACATTCTATAATTTTATAGTGATTGACTAATCCTATTGTGAGGTCCACGTTATAATGGCAGTGTTTGATTAGCAATGGTAGATTATTGCTATCCTTGTCTATCATTCAACAAAGCGGATAGCGCTATCTCTTTCTCGCTTTGCTCTGTTGCCAGATCGTCTTTCAACAATGTAGAATTAATAAGTAATTAACAAAAATTTCAACTTAATTATGGAATTATTGAAAAATATAATTTTTTGCTTAATAAAATATAATTGATTATTTTAAACAAGAATGAACAGAATTAATAAAAACAATATAAAAATCTTGTTCATTTATTTTCCACATTTCAACTTGAAAATGACCTATGGTCGAAACTAATCGTTGAAGTATTTTGGAGTTTTTAGAAAATAAAGGGTACTTCAAGATTTTTATATTGTTTTTATAATTTATTAAAAGTAGCGCATGTGAGTGAAGTGTTTTTAAGAATGAACAGTTATTATTACATCAAGAAACCTGTATAAGCTACCGTCTATAGCAGGCATTGGCAAGACAACGTTTTCCTCCTATCTTTCTCCACTGCCATTATAACGTGGACCTCACTACAGTGTACAGATTATTATTTGTTTTGATTCATGTCGGATTTGTAATAATTTATTTATTTTTCATCTATTTATTCATAATATACAAATACAATCCAGGTAAAAACATAATATTTTGAAACACTCCTCTTTTTCTATCGGTACGATTTGATGATCTTAATAATATAGAAACAATTTTTCTTGTGAATCTATCTATCGTATTAAGACTCTAAAATCGATTTTTTGTATCATAATTCATTCACACTCAATCAAACATAGGAGAAAATTCCGCTACAATCACAAAACATGACACGTATAACAATTTAAAAATTTGAATAATTCAATTGAAAGATAACTTGATGGTTGAAAACAGAAGTGAGTTGTGTCTGTGTGAGTGTGTATGTGTGTGTGTGTGTGTGGGCATGTGGAGAGACCTACATAGGATTCTACTTGCATGAGCTGCTCATGTGTTCTCACGGCTCACTGATCTGCCATGAATGAATTAATGGATGAATGAATGAATATTTAACAGTTGCTGATCATGATGATGATTATGATGATGATACACACTGGGTGTGTGCAAGTTGTTAAGCTTTGCAGTTAGCATTGTTTGTTAGCCCACATAATATTTCATCCAAGTTTTGTAGTAATATTATTATTTGCTGTTACTTCAATTCTGTCGCCTTTGAAGTTAGATTTGTAGTTGTTCGTAGATTTTCTTTTTCAACTCTTAATTTCATCCTCTTCTCATAAATTTGTCTTCCTTGCACCCTCTTCGCTCTTTAATCATCTCCATTCCAACCTCTTCCCTCTTCATCATTCAATCCTCTTCATTCTGAAACTATTTTTTCCTCATCTGATCTTCCAACTTTTTTATAACTTCAATGCTTCTAGCCTACATTTCTATCATTCAACTCATGAAAAAGATGCATTGTGTTTACAGTGTTACAGTATTTATTTTTAACTTTCAATTTTGATTTCTCCTTGTTCTGTCCCTGTATTACAATATTGTATTTAATTCGATTTTCACTTTTTCTGTTGCAGGTATGTTTTGACTGGCATTATTCTTGTCAATCCTTGTTCAATATAACCTTGAGACCTTCTATTCTCGTAAGTTGCATCAGATTTGACTACTTACAACATAATTATTATATATTTATATATAATATAAATAAATATTCTTAAATATTTAAATACTTAAATAATATAAATATTCTTATTATAAATTAATCAGTGGTTTTTTGACAATTTCTTAGTCTTTTTCATTCAATATATTTAAGAAGAATTAAAAGACTAGGTATTGTCAAATCACAGACCACAGATCCAAATCATACACAGTAGTCTATTAGTCTTTTCATTCAAAATTGATATCTACCATAATATCAGCTTTACAACTACTCAGAAAGTAGCCTACTTAGGAAGTCTCCGAAAATGGGAATAAAAAATAGATATTAGAGGATTTCTGATAAGATATTTGGATTCCTAACGACGATACAATCGAAAATTAGCCTCTCTCATTAAGTGTTATTAATTCCTTATTTCACGTTACAAATTATCTAAATTTCATCTCCAAAATTGTTGTATTCAGTTGAGAAATTTTCTAAAATATATCTCCAAAATTGTTATATTCAGTTAAGAAATTTTCTAAAATATATCTCCAAAATTGTTATATTCAGTTAAGAAATTTTCTAAATATATCTCCACATTTGTCATATTCTGCTTATATTCGACCTGTAACCTTTGTTTTTGGAAAACCCTCCATGTACATGACATGTGAGCCACCATACATGTAAATTGACGTTAATATCACGGCGTAGATGATTGTCAACAATTTAGCATTTTAGTATTTTAATATACTGTGACACATAATTCTCCCTCCTTATTCCTTATATTATAAAGATTGAATGAGATGTATTCTCGGATAGTACATGACACTAAAAATAAGACCTCTCTCTTTTACTTTCCTTGCCCTATTACCATAGGTAAGGAAAGTATTGCTTTCCGAAAAAATTAAGGTACACCAATTTCTAAATTTCTATACGTTTCAAGGTACCCTGAGTCCGAAAAATTGGTTTTTTGGTATTGGTCTGTGTGTGTGTGGTGTGTGTGTGTGTGTGTGTATGAGTGTATGTGCGTCTGTGTACACGATATCTCATCTCCCAATTATCGGAATGACTTGAAATTTGGAACTTAAGGTCCTTACAATATAAGGATCCGACACGAACAATTTCGATCAAATGTGATTCAAGATGTTGGCTAAAATGATGAAAATGTTGTCAAAAACAGTCCTTTTTTCGTGATTTTCTCGAAAACGGCTCCAACGATTTTGATCAAATTTATACCTTAAATAGTCATTGATAAGCTCTATGAACTACCACAAGTTCTGTAAATTTCAGGAGCTTCGCCTCATTTATGCAAAGTTTGATTTTAGATTTTCAATTATCAGGCTTCAGATACAATTTGAACAAAAAATTTCAAGTGGAAAAGATTCAACATGAAAATCTCTACAATTAATGTTGAGTAACATTTTCACCTAAAATTAAAAATAAGCTCGAAATTCGAGAAAATGTGATTATCCAATTGCAAACTGTTGGCAACTGTTGATTCTATTAAATCATTCACTATGAAGAGATAGCAGACCTCGTGTGTCTCCAGCGTTATTGCCCTGTCACCAGTTGGCTCAAATCTTTGAATAGTAGACTTGAGATGCGCGGGAACACTAGCGTCAGGTGATCAATTTTCATAACGGCAAGGAAAGTTGTGTGAGTGCGCCACACCAGATTTTTCATCACTGCTAGAAGACCATCATATCATAGACTAAAATAAACAAATCTGATCTAAATACTAAACAGGTCTTGAATCTGTGATCGTAAGCTGTATGGAATCAAGGATAGTATATTATAGCTTTGTATACTATCCTCGATAAATATAGACTCTATACTATCTATGGAATGGAATTACATTGAATGAAACTCAATCGACAATCGGGCTTTCTTGAATGGGCACACCGCCATTTTGTACCTCGACTCGACCAAATTTGAATCACGACTTCTTACTTTTCATTACGGTCGTTATTCACAATTACTATTCACAGAGCCCAAACATTTCACGACTTTTATTATTGTCCATTCGCTAACGCACCGTATTGCGAAATTGCATTGACGGATGGATGTGTGTGTGTGTGTGTGTATTATTCTGAATATTACGTAATTATTGCACTTGCCTGGTGGTTGCGTTATGTCTGGCGTTACGCTGGAATGCGCGCGCATATTTATTAAAAACCGGCAGCATTCAGTCAAATGATGAATGAATAATGTGAAGGATAGTGACAGTGAATGAGAGATAGTGAATTTGAAGGGAGATGGTGGAGAATTTAGAGCAGATAAATAGAATTAGAAAATTAAGATAATTTAAGGGAAAAGATCTATTGGTAGGCCACGGAAGTGATGGCAATAAATACACTACTTGTTTATATTATAGCGTAATTTTGTAATTGAAATATAGATATTAATAAGCTGTTTCTAAGTCGGAACAGGCATTAACCTAATCCTTGTACGTAAGATGATGATGAAGATAATTTTTTCAGAGGATTCATTCAGAGAACTAATTTAGAGAATTTGAGAAGAATGAACAGTAAAAGTGGAGGAACTAATACCATAGAGAAAAAATAACGTAAGTAGATATCCCATGGTATAGGGAGTTTATGTCGCAACTTTTACTGTTATCTCAAGCCGGATTACTGTCGATTTTTACTGTTTTGACTGGGTGAAAATATATGGATGGCACAATAATGAGAGACTACCAACGTTACACAGCTTCACGGGAAAGAACTACGTAGACTATCGGCTTGAGATAACAGTAAAAGTTGCAACTTAAACGTCCTATACCATGGGATATATCTACCTATGCTATTATGTTGCTCTATTATTGTTTCTCTATGCTATTACTTATGTTGATATCTTCTTGAAATTTATGAATTCAGGGCTTCTTTCCTCCATTTATAACTTAGTACCTCATAGTACCATAAAATAATAGATTATTATTGGTGTGAACACTGAAACTAGTTGTTCTAATTTGTATTCTGAATCTATTATTTTATTAATTTCAAAGGGTACTATAATTCTATTTTATAAACAGTTATGTTGATTTTTTTGATGATGATGCCCAAATTTTAGGCTCGTGCGTGAGTAATGGGAAGATTGTTGATTAGATATGAGTGTATACACTGTATACCTGTTGCAGTACAGTATTTTCAATAATACATACTTTTTCGCCACACTTGGATGTAATGAGCTGGTTTACGTGCGTCATGTGGAGGCCGAAAGTGATTGTTTTCCGACCAGGCCGGTAAAACTTTACGGCCCTAGGGCTGTAAAATGACCTTGATAACAGCTGATCGTGTCCGATCTCACAAAAATCATAGAGATAATCTCATAACGACTGTAATAATCTATATAATTATGTATCGTGAATCGCGGTATCATGTCTATAATATATTTTATGAATTACTGTTTCATAATTTAATATTTATTATTGTGTTTTTGATATCAAACAATAGAATACGATGATATCTCCATAGCCTCAACAATATAATGTTGGCTGCATTGTCCATTGTCTTTAAAAGTGAAGAATCGAATTTGAAATCAAAGTACAATAATTGTATCAATATTTAAAAGTGAGGTAGAGTAATTAAAGTGAGGTAATTGTTTCTTTTTTATTATCGAATTCCACTTCTTAATGCAATACAATCAACAATAATAATAGGAAAATACAGCAGATATCTAAAGTTTAAGGTAAGCCTACTGGTGAAACTCAGCCTTGACTGAAAAATTCCTAGTAATTTTTCCGTAATTCATTATTAAAACTCTTAGATAATTTTTCTTCAATATCAAACCATATAGAGAAAACATTAGGCCCACTCAAGATTGAATCTTCGAATGTTTTCTCTATGATTTAACTATTTTCAGAGCAATATTTTGTTGTGAAAATGCCGGCAAACCGACTTCAAGTTTGCCGCTATAGGCCTACACTATATTATAGTAGCCTACATACGTTACCTGACTTACAGGCCTCTTCAATCAAAAATATGAAATGGCCGAGAGCGATAAGGCGTCAGAATTCAAATCTCAGTGAATTACAAACATGATCTAGGTTCGAACCTCGGTCAGTGACATTTTTTTTTGTCGATGAATTTCGACTTTTATTAGCTATTTTTATATTAGTTACCGTAATTTAAATTTCAATCAATTTTTTAGATATATTTTGAGACAAAACTGTGAAATATGCAATTATATTAATTTTTTAATCACATTATTTCAAAATAGTAATGAAAATTCTATTCATCCATCTATCCATGAGATATTGCACCAGGCGCAAAGCGCAAGCTATAAAAATTAAACAATTATTCGAAATATTAATAGTATAAAAATATTGTCACTATTGTAAATTATTAATTAGTAATATTGAAATTAATTGACAGTGAAAGTTGTCATAAACAAGATTCAAACTATCAAAATAGGCTGTTTGAATTTTATTTATTTTTTAATTTCTTATATATTGGGAAGTTTTTTTTTTGGTGTGGCGAAAAATAGCGTTCGCACCATGGGCAAAAATGTATTTCCGGCTCTCAATCTTTTCTAGTCCTCGGCCTACGGCCTCGGACTTAAAAACCGATTTCGAGCCGGAAATATCTCATTTTCGGCCCTAGGTGCGAAATATACTATTTCATCTTTTGTCCTATTTCTTCTACATCTTTCTGTCCTTTCCTCTTCGTGCACTATACTATCATACATCATCCAATTGAAAGATGTCTTTTCTTCGTTTATCACTTATTATCTTTCTCCTTTTTCAGCCCCATCTTCTTCATTTAATTTTTTTATACTTCATGATTTTTTCATCCTGTTCTTCTTTATCATTTTTCATCTCCTTCTTCATGTCTATCTCCATAACCGTTCTTGTTGTTATTCTTCATCTTATTCTCCTTTCTTGTTTCCTTCTTCTCCTTCGCCTCCTCATCTTCCACCTTCATCTATTAATTTTCTCTTCTCCCTTACTTGCTTCTTCCTCTCTCTCGTTTCTCTGTTCCATTTTCAATTCTTAGTTTTAAGTTTTCTTCGTTCTTTCCACTCCCTCGGTATTTCTCATTTGATTCTCTCCTTTTTCTTCTTCTTCTTCTTCTCTTCTTCTTCTCTTCTTCTTCTTCTTCTTCCTTCTCTCATATCTGTTCCACCACTTCTTCAGCCTTCTTCTATATTTCTTCTCCCTTACTTGCTTCTTTCCCTCTCTCGTTCTACTCGTTTCTCTATCCCATTTCCAATTCTTAGTTTTCTGTTTACTACTTTCTTTTCACTCCCTCGGTATTTCTCATTTGATTCTCTTATTTTTCTTCTTCTTTTTTCTTCTTATTCTTCTTCTCCTTCTATCCTATCTGTTCCACCACTTCTCCCTCCTTCTTCTATAATCCTTCTCCTCAACTTGCTTTTTTTACTAACTTGTTCAACTCGTTTTTGCATCTCATTTCCAATTCTTAGTTTTCAATCTACAGTACTTCGTTCTTTCCACTACTTCGGCCTTTCTCAATTGATTCTCCTTCTCTTCTTCATTTTTTTATATCCTTCACCTTCTCCTGATCCCCCTCTTTCTTCGTCGACTGTTTATCATTCTCTCTTCTCCTCCTACAGCTTCGACCATTCCTCTTTCTTTTCATCTTCACCCATAATAATAATAATATTATTAATATTTATTAATTTATTGTTTCTCCTTCATAGATTACAAAGTATTAATAATAATATTATTCTTCACATATTTCTCTCCATCTTTTTCTCCTCCAACCTTTTCCGTCTTTCTTCTGCTCTCCTCCTGCCTTATAGCTTTGCTTTTCTGGCTGCAGTCAGAAATCGTGACCCACCTGTAGTAGTACTAGAGTCGATTGCATAATGGTCGACCTGTTGATTGTCGATTGTCGATTGCTGTGGGATTGGTTCGACATTATTCGACTGTACAGGTTTACAGGAATATATTACAGTAACTAGCTTACGATGGAATGCAGGAAATCTACGATTATTCACTCTTATTGAACATAATTCGACTTATAGATGTTCCAAATAAATAATGTTACCCAATAATTTGTATTCCTTGGAAGGTATTTTTTTGGATATTTTATTATTTATCAAAATTTGGGAACAGAATAGTTCTGGGCCAAGCCTGTTGTTCTATCCCCATCATATTCATATAATTTGTAATTATATCAACAAATAAATAAATAAATAATAAATATTCAAAAATGTAGCAGAGCTCTGGTTATCACGTCCTCAATTACCTTATCCTTCTCCTCCTCCTCCTCCTCCTCCTCCTCCTTCTCCTCTTCCTACTGCTCTTCATTCTCTTCCTCCTTCAACACCTCCTCCTCCTCCTCCTCTTCCTACTGCTCTTCCTTTTCCTAATTCCTAATCCTTCAACTCCTTCTCCTCCTTCTTTTTTCTCCTTCTCTTCCTCCTACTACTGCTCTTCCTTTTCCTCCTCCTCGTCCTCCTCCTCCTCCTCATTCATCTTCTTCTTCTTCTTCTTCTTCTTCTCCCTTCTTCTGCTCTTCCTTTTCCTACTCCTCTCCTTCTACTTCTTCTCATCATCCTCTTCCTCCTTCTACTGCTCTTCCTTTTCCCCCTCCTTCCCCTTCTCTCTCTTTTGTACTGTTCTTCCTTCTACTCCTTCTCTTCTACTCTCTTCTACTGCTTTTCGTTTTTCTCCTCCTCTCTTACTTCTCCTCATCATCCCCCTTCTACTTTCATATTTACCTCTTCCTCCTCTTTCTCCTCCCGCTCCCCCACCCCTCCTTATTCCTTCTTCTTCTCTTCTTCTTCTTCTTCTTCTTCTTCTTCTTCTTCTTCTTCTTCTTCTTCTTCTTCTTCTTCTTCTTCTTCTTCTTCTTCTTCTTCTTCTTCTTCTCTTCCTCCTCATTCTACTCCTCCTTCCACTGCACTTCCTTTTCCTTTTCCTCCTCCTCCTCCTCCTACTCTTCCTTTTTCTTTTACTGCTCCTCCTCCTCCTCCTCTTCTTCTCGTCCTCATACTCCTCCTTAATCCCTCTTCCTTGACCAATATCTCATAACTCGCTACAAGACAAGGCTGACTTGATCCGACTCCTAGAACTGTAAAACTATAAAATTCGCCATAAGAGTGGTTGGTTGTTATTACAGGTTGCTGATTTTCAAGTGAGATTGGATCTGATTTGATATTACCACCGATAATATAGTAGGAGAGTATCAAAGAGTTTTATGATCCTCTATAGCTTCTATGGTGAATGAGCGCAGATCATATAGTAGGGAACCTCTGTGATGCCTCTATGGTGAATGGGGTACCCTTACTTTTTGCCCCCAGGGTTTTTTATACTTAACAATCTGTTCATACTAGTTTGATCCATTTCAATCTGTCAGCATTAGTTATAAATAACATCAAAGCTTTTCACTCAACCAATGATGCCAGCTTGAAGTGAATGTCACTATAGTGAGGTCCACGTTATAATGACAGTATTTGATTCACTTTGATACTACTATCCTTGTCTATAATTCGACAAAGCAGGTAGTACTATCCTTTTCTAGCTCCGCAACGATGCCAAATCTGTTTTTGACAGTGTAGAAATGTAATTAATTGAGGCAGAGAAGAGGAGAGACTGTTCTTTTATCTCTATTTACTGCCATTATAACGTGGACCTCACTATAGTCAGTAATTCTGTTGCACTATATAACTGAGTTTATGGAATAAATAACGTGAAAATTCTACAATCGAAGCCGTAACTAGATGGGTCATCTTTCTTCCCCTTCCCCCTACTTCTTTCTCTCCCTCCCTCCCTCCTTGCTGAAATTATCTTGTTAACGGTTGATGTAGTTCAATGAAGAGTATACAGGTATACTGATGCTGCTGTTTTTGAAGCATGTATATATTATAATCTTGGATTTTTGTTACAAATTTTATCCTCTTATCATATGATCATCTTGAATTTTATGTATTCAGTGGGTATTTATGAGAGCAGTTGGTTGATAGCTCATGGAAGTTCAGGGTTGTGTTTTTCGGATATTGATTACAGTATATAAAAGTCAATGGATTGAGAGCTAGAGGCATACTATACTAAACATAGTATTGAAACCATAGTAACAATACTTTACTGTACTTTACTGTATTATACTGTACGGTACTTTACTATTGTAATAAAGGTGAAGTATATGCCGTTTAGTTTATTGAAGTTTTTCGTTTCTCATCTTCATCGTCCTCCTTTCCCTTTTATATTCTTCGTTATGGTTTTCCTTTCTTTCTTCTTCCGCGTATTATTGCCCTTTACCATAGGTAAGGAAGTACGGCTTTCCGAAAAAAATTAAGGTACCCCAAATTCTAAATTTCTATACGTTTCAAGGTCCCCTGAGTCCAAAAAAGTGGTTTTGGGTATTGGTTGTATGTGTGTGTGTGTGTATGAGTGTATGTGCGTCTGTGTACACGATATCTCATCTCCCAATTAACGGAATGACTTGAAATTTGGAACGTAAGCTCCTACAATATAAGGATCCGACACGAACAATTTCGATCAAATGCGATTTAAGATGGCGGCGAAAATGTTGTCAAAACAGGTTTTTCGTGATTTTCTCGAAAACGGCTCCAACGATTTTGATAAAATTTATACATGGAATAGTCATTGATAAGCTCTATCAACTGCCACAACTCCCATATCTGTAAAAATTTCAGGAGCTCCGCCCCATCAATGCAAAGTGTGATTTTAGATTCCCAATTATCAGGCTTCAGATACAATTTAAACAAAAACTTTCGAGTGGGAAAGATTGAGCATGAGAATCTCTACAATAATGTTAAGTAACATTTCCACCTAAAATTGAAAATAAGCTCGAAGTTCGAGAAAATGTGATTGCAAACTGTTGGCAACTGTTGATTCTATTAAATGATTCACTATGAAGAGATAGCAGACTTCGTGTGTCTGCAGAGCTATTGTCCTGTCACCAGCTGGCTCAAATCTTTGAATAGTAGACTTGAGATGCGCGGGAACACTAGCTTCACGTGATCAATTTTCATAACGGCAAGGAAAGTTGTGTGAGTGCGCCACACCAGATTTTACTTCTTTATTATATTCGTGTCCTCTCCCTCTTCTTACTCACTCTTTGTCTTCTGTACATCTGTTTCTCTCTTTCTCGTCGTCTCCTTCTCCTCTATTTTCCTTTTTTTATGTATTTATCATACTTTATCATATTTATGTATTGTTATTCTACTTCTTTTCCTTCTCTTTATTCTCTTATGCCTCACAGTCATTTTTCCTTCTTCAGTAATTCATTTTAAGTTTGGTTAAATAACCGTTAACCGAACGGTTAATAACCGTTAATCGTAATAATCGATAGTTGAAATCTGCTCTACTTAGCATGAAATACTATCACACACAATGATACTGCTATATTTCGAATATTATTGGACCTCGATAGTAAAGCATTCCGTAGTGTAGGACCTAGATTGTGTACACATAACCTAAAAATGGTTCCATTCCAAATCCATAACGTATCCATTATCAAACAGTTTACTGTTAACATCCGTTCGATTTAAGTTCGGACTTGAACGATGAACTTGACTAACTTAGCGACAATACTATACTTGAACTTGTACTTGAGTGGACTTCTCTATTGACTTACTATTTTTATAAGGTAACTAACGGCATAACCCATTAGAAAGAAATTCATTTTTGCATTCAACATAATAATGATAGGAATGTAGATTAGGTTAGCAACATAGTTTACTATTATGCTAACTATGCTAACATAGCTAACTATGTTAGCAACATTGTTCCACGAATACAGCCTTACCCTTCTGAGAAGATAGTAATGATATGATATGGAGAAGATAGTTATTTACAATAATTGAATGGAAACATAAAAATTAAAAGCCACCCCTGAATAGAAAGATTGGGATCGTTTGATTATTAATATAATAATCAAATTTCATTAAATTCTCATATTCTAATTAGATAGGTATACGTGTAAGCAAGCCGTATTACATGCATGCACTGATTTGTGTGAATAGTTTTCTCTAGAGTAGTAGATTGTACTTTGTAATTTGTTTTGGCCTGGTGGTAAGTTATTCAAGTGAGTTACAATACATTCTGGTTCATACACGAATCTACAATAAATTACAGTACAACAGCCAATTATGCAACAAATTTCACATATTATGAAAACTTATTAATTACAATGAAAATTGAATGCAACATTAGAATATTGATAATATAGTATTGTAATATAACTACATAAATCAGCGGTGTTCAACAATGAATAAATGATATTTTCAATGAATAAATATACCCCACTATATATTATATGTGTTGGGGTATAGTAATTAGTTGCTTATTGCGTGTAATAATTACTATTTACAAACTCATTCACTGATATGGGATTAAAGTTTTTTATAATAAATTAGTAAAAATGTATAATACAAACAAACAAATTATGGAATTAGTAAATAAATATTAATGTTCTATTAAGGATAGAGGGAACCAAATGGTTTCAACCTTGCCAGGAAGTAAATAAATCGATCAATCTCAAATTTATAGTCAAATTAATAGTAGAAAGCTTCCAGAATATTTAATACTCAAACTTTGAGAACAATAATTGATAAGCGGTTGACTCCGCGTTCGTACTGATAAGTTATCGCAAATTAGCTATTTAAGTATTAAGAGCGTAATGCGCGTCTTTATTGCTCGCGCAAAACAGTTATCAAGCGACGCGAAGCGGAGCGTGATAATTTTGCAAGAGCGATAAAGAAGCATACGCGCAAATTACATACAATTTTTTTCTACAACTGCACAAACCTGTTAAATTACTTATATCTGGCGGAGTTAATACACTGATATTCATCATGGCTGCAGAATCAGAACAATCAACGAATTTTTAGGTTAAGATCTGACCGAGAGTGGTTTGTCTTTGGCGAGCTGCTTATCATCAGCTGATTAGCGAGCGTAAAGAAACTCTTCTGCGCAAGCGCGAATGATTAGCGAGCATAAAGAAAATCTACTGCGCATGCGCGGATGGTTAGCGAGCGAAAAAGTAGATTCTCCTCAGAAATAAGCTGTTTTACGAGGAGAATTGAGTATGTAATTTCTTTATTTACGCGTAGTTGTAGAAAACATCATTTAATCAATCTATCTCTACAGTATTAGCTCAGTCAATATTATATTTTTCTCGGAAAATGAGTGAAAAACAACCAGATGATCTTATTCTCAACCCTTGAAAAAAGAATTTGGTTGATTCGGTGTTCGTACTGATAAGTTATCGCTACAATTATTCATGAGCCTCCTTCTCCCATTGGACAGCTGACCTATTTAAAAAGATTTCATTTTAAAATTCTTTATTCATTCAATTTTTGAATTCAATTCTTAATGAATACCTCAATTAAATTCATCCATCTCCTCTGAGAAGAATCATTTATGAATTTGAAATGACTTCCCAGTGATTCGAAACACACCTAAAGCTGTAGGTCATCCCTCATTACAAAATTACCATGCTTCAGTCACCACGCACAAGACATGAGCGTATGTGGATATCAACTTCAACTGAATAAATATTCAAAATTCATATAAATCTTCATATTTGAGTCAGTTTTATCGCGTGATGGCAAGCTAGCATAATAGGCTACGTACATTGATACACCATATCAAGTCTATGCTGGTTTTATGCTCTTAACAAGTCAGCTGGCTTTTCAGTTTCACAGTGACAACAGCAATCGCTCTAATCCAGCGATAAATTGCAGTTAAATATCAATTTCAAATTCGAAGCACGCACCGTACTTAGCCATAAAAATAGTTACTGATCATGTGGCTTCACTATACACACGCACAAGCGCACAATAATTACCAACACTTTCACTTCCATAACGGCCATGTTGCAGTAACATAAAGCCATAAGAAGAGTTATCGATAGTTGTAAGTGGAGAAGGTGAGAAAAGGACG
>NC_052513.1:34319714-34363458 GCF_014356525.2 Nilaparvata lugens | reverse complement strand
CTAAGCGGAAAACAATTTTCAAAATCTATATAAATCTTCATATTTAAGTCAGTTTTATCACGTGATGGCAAGCTAGCATATAATACGTACATTGATACAACCATATCAAGTCTATGCTGGTTATAAGCTCTTAACAAGTCAGCTAGCTTTTCAGTTTCACAGTGACAACAGCAATCGCTCTAATCCAGCGATAAATTGCAGTTAAATATCAATTTCAAATTCGAAGCACGCACCGTACTTAGCCATAAAAATAGTTACTGATCATGTTGCTATACCATACACACGCACAAGCGCACAATAATTACCAACACTTTCACTTCCATAACGGCCATGTTGCAGTAACATAAAGCCATAAAAGAGTTATCGATAGTTGTAAAGTTGGAGAAGGTGAAGAAAATGACGATGAAGAGGTGAAGAAGAAGAAGAAGAAGAGGTGGAGGAAGAAAAAGAAAATTAGGAAAAAGGTGATGATGATGAAGAAGGAGAAGATGAAAGAGAGGAAGGAGAAGATCATGAAGAAGGAGAAGAAAAAAGAGGAAGGAGAAGATGACGAAGAAGAAAAAAAGAGGAAGAAGAGATGATGAAGAAAATAGAGGAAGAAGAAGATGATGAAGAAGGAGGAGACGAAGAAGAAGAAGAAGTGGAAGAGCAAGAGGAAGAAGAAGATTGAGAAGAACATGACGGAGTAGTAAGAAAAGAGAAATAAGAAGAAAACCAGAATTGAAAGAAAGTCTTGAAAAGGAAAAAAAAAGAGGAAGAAGGAAAGGTAGGAGAGGAAAGAGATGGAGTAGTAGAACGATAATGAGGAGATGAAAAATAATAAAGAAGGACATGAAGAAAGTGGGGACTTGAGATTGAGCAAGAAGAAGAAGAATAAATAGGAGATGATTTAGAAACAGAAGACGTTGAGAATAAGGAAAAAGGAGGATTGATGATTGATTGATTGATTGAGTACTTTATTTATGTAGATTACAATATATACTGGCTTATACACTTATATACAATAGCTTACAATACAGAAAAAATCATAGATGAATGTACATAATATAGACTAAGAAAATAATTATTGAACTGTATATGATATGAAAATAGGAGTAGAAAGAGACTAAAGAAGACCAAAAAGAAGGAGAACAATGAGAATAAAATAAGAAGTGTAGGAGAAGGGGAGACATAGTAGTAGAAGTAGAAGCAAAGAATAAATTCCAAAAATATAACACAAAGAAGTAAATAAAGAGAAATATAGAGAAGAGGAAGATGAGTTGAAAGAGGAAGTGCAGATAAAAGGATAATGAGATGAAAAACAGATGGAATTTGTTCAGATAACAATAAGTGAAGGAGGAAGAAAAATCAGTGGAGAGAAGATACATCTACAGTGTAGGAGGAAGTTGGGAAACAGAGGAAGAAAGAAAGGAGAAGTAAAAGAAGAGCATGAAAATGAAAAAGAAGAAGAAGATGGAGGAGAAGTAGAAGAAGGACCTTCTCCTACAGTGTAGGATGAAGAAGTGGAACAGAAGAAGAAGAATAAAAAGAAGGAGAAGAAGTAGAAGAAGAAGAAGAAGAAGAAGAATGAATAGAAGGAGAAGAAGAAGAAGTAGCAGAAGAAGGAGATGAAGAAGAAGAAGAAGAATAAGAAGAAGTGGAAGTAGTAGAAGAAGAAGAAGTGGAAGTAGTAGAAGAAGAAGAATAAGAAGAAGGAGAAGAAAAAGTAGTAGAAGAAGGAGAAGAAGAAGAAGAAGAAGAAGAAGAAGAAGAAGAAGAAGAAGAAGAAGAAGGAGAATAGTTTGTAGTGAAAGGGCGCGGCTAGTCTTGTTATCAATGGTCTATTATCGCGTAAACGATTTTAACGACTGTGATAAAACTATAAAACTAAGATTGTGTGACAAGAATAAAGCATCAACGTCTAATAGGAAGCAAGCACTCATGACCTCTTACACAGGATGGGCGCAGCGCAGTGCAGTTGATACTGTACTAAAGTATTTTCCTTTTTCTACTTTCAAACCGTTTCTCTTCACCTTCTTTGAATTATACTTCAGAATCTTGATTTTTTATTCCAAAATAGTATATATCACTCCATTTCTTCAAATTTCTTGAATTTGTTTTTTTCTAATTTTACATCTCTTTAAATTTGTGTTATTCATATTTAGAGAATAGAAACTTAATTTCTAAAAATATCTGTTTAGGGACCATTATTTTGTGGTCTAACAGAATGTAAATTGAAAATTTCATGAATTTATTCGCTGTCAATTAGGAAATGGATCTTCATAAATACTCCAACTTTAAGTGCTATTATCTCAAAAATTTAAAATTATAAAAACGTTTTTCCTCGGAAATTTGTCCCAATTTAGTAAATTGATAGTACCCAAATTGAAAAACTTTGAAAAATGTCATCAGTAAAACGTTTTTAAAAGCGAGGTGCACAACCTTTAACTCGCGTTGTAGGCTCATTTTTTGAGATTCAAGTCAACGGTTTGGCATTTCTCTTAAAGTTTGAATATTTATATATTTTTATGTTGCGCATTTACGGCGAAACGCGGTAATAGATTTTCATGAAATTTGACAGGTATGTTCCTTTTTAAATTGCGCGTCGACGTATATACAAGGTTTTTGGAAATTTTGCATTTCAAGGATAATATAAAATGAAAAAGGAGCCTCCTTCATACGTCAATATTAGAGTGAAAATCAGACTATAGAATTAGTCATCATAAATCAGCTGTCGAGTTGACTACAAATTGCATGCCATGACGCATGCAATTCAATATCTCAATGTAACTTGGTAAAAAATTAACAGCTGTGTAGACTATAAATTGCATGCCCCATTGAATGCAATTTTTATGCACTATTAAATAGGATGCAAAGAACCTAGATGTATGGGCGCCTAGATGGCTTTCCAGCTCTAAATTCCAGAAAGCGTTATATGATAATTAAATTTTGCGTAAGCATGATCTGATCAAATAAATAGTTAGTGTTTCATCGTGGATGTGCTTATTGTTTTGGACGTCGTTATAACTGCGCGAGGTCTACTGTTCACAGAACTACTAGTTTAAAATAATCAATTATATTTTATTAAGCAAGAAATTATACTTTATTTTGTTAATTAATTATTTAATTCTACATTATTAAAAGAAGATCTGGCGACAGAGAAGAGCGAGAAAGAGAATGCGTTTTGTTGAATGATAGACAAGGATAGCAATACCATTGCTAATCAAACTGTCATTATAACGTGGACCTCACTAAAGGAACGAGTAAAGTTATCATTCATACAAATTTGATGGCGAAATAATTTTGTTCAGACGTCATGATGCCCGCGTCATTAGTGAAATTCCTAGCCATGAGCCAATTCTTTTCTTTATTGAAAGAATGAAACTATGAAACAGATCACAAACCCAATAAATTTCAATATCGGCAAAACAACTACCAGTCAGAAGTCCTTACCTCTCCTTGTATGGAATCTCAGGCCTACCCTATCCTACTGGACACTAATTTAAATACTAGGATCTCCACATCCTGCTGGCCTATTTCGGTTCAACTGACCCTTCCACCCCCTCCAGCCACAAGTGACCCCATACCCCCGACCCTCCCACAAATAAGTTGAACTTCCACATTACATTATAAAGTGTGTGTGCACTAGTAACCAACAATGTCGGACTTTTAGCCTGGATTTCAGGCTACTACGTGAGCTGACTGCAAATTTATATTTTCCTGGTGTTTCGCCCTCTCTCACTCTCCCTCACTCACTCTCTCATTACAATATTATCTTGTATAGTTATTCCAAATTGATTTTTCTTCATATCATTGTACAGTTCAATAATTATTTTCTTAATTTATGTTATGTAAATTCATCTAAATCTTTGCTGTATTGGACGCTATTGTATAAGTGTATAAGCCAGTATATATTGTAATTTACATAAAATTAAATAAAGTACTCAATCAATCTCTCTAACTCTATCTATCTATCTGGACACTCTCCTCTCTCTCTCTCTCTAGGGCTGTGTGTTAGAGACGACCTGGAGTCCTAACTCCGCCTTTAATATAAGCAATCAATTAATTAATCGCACTCTCTCACTCTCTCTATAACTATCTAATGGACACTCTCCTCTCTCTCTAGGGTTGTGTGGCAGAGAGGACCTGGAGTCCTAACTCCACCCTGAATAGAGGCAATCAATCTCTCACTCCCTCTCTTCCTCTCTCTCACTAACTATATAACTCTCTCTCTCTCTCTAACTCTCTCTCTCTTCATAATTTTCAATTTGTGTTGTTATTTCTGAAAATCTAGAAGTAAAACTCTGTGAGTATACTTGAAAATTTGGTATATTTTCTGAGTTTAATGGAATGATAATGACGAAAACAGTTCACTTGGGAAATTTGGACTTAGAACCTTAACACCCTCGCAAGTTATCTAACTCATCAACTTTAATACAACTTGAACAAAACAAACAACTCAGACAACTTACAATCAATAGTCTCTTACTAAAATCTCCAACCATGTAGTGCACTTCATAACACAGTGATTTTTATGAGAAACACTAGAAAACAGGTGCACTGGAAAACTCAATGAAAATGTAGTCCTACATTTGTTATTAGTCTGGTGAACATGCTGAGAGGTGCATGACCTCAGGAGTGTGAATGTGGTGAGAAAAGAGAAAGAGAGAGAGAGATAGAATGTGTGTGTAGTAGCTGTCACTTGAACACATGAACCACATGAACACCCGACCAATTGATGAATAAGGTGGATAGCAGACAAGCCGATGAATGAGAGATCAAAAGAAATGAATAGAATAAGTATAAGTAGTAAATAGAGTAAGTAGTAATAGATGGAGTCAACTAACAGGTGAAAAAAGAAATGTGACTGAGAAAGAGTGATCGAGTTAGAGTGTTAACGAAAAAGAGAGTGATAGTATGAGAGAGAATTAGAAAGAGAGTGGGTGAGAGAATTAGAAAGAGAGCGGATGAGAGAGAGTATTAGAAAGAGAGTGACTGGGAGAGAGAATTAGAAAGAGAGTGGGTGAGAGAATTAGAAAGAGAGTGGATGAGAGAGAATTAGAAAGAAAGTGGTTGAGAGAGAGAAAATTAGAAAAAGAGTGGGTGGGAGAGAATTAGAAAGAGAGTGAGTGAGAGAGAATTTGACATAGAGTTAGGGAGAGAAAAGTAGAAAGAAAGTTGGTGAGAGAGAGTATTAGAATAAGAGTAAGTGAGAGAGAATTAGAAAGAGAGGGAGAGAAATTGTTGTGGAATGAAATTCTCCAGTACATGATTCTCCAGGAAGAGGAGTGATCTGGAAAGAAGTGGGTGGGATGGATTGGAGGATACATAGAATAATAAGAGAAGGAGGAATGCTGATAGAAAGAGAGGGTATAGGAGAGAGGAAGAATGATGCAGTGAGGAACAGGTCTAGAGTGTATGTGTATCCATGTTATGTAATTAATTATGTATTCATTGCATTAATTTACTGTGTTTTCTGCACCTTGGCTTGTGTTACCATTCCGTCTATTTTTTGAAAGATGTGTAACCAAAAGAGAGAGAAAGAGTGGGAGATGAATAAGGAAAAGATAAATAGTAAAAGAAGAAGAAGAAGAAGGAGAAAGAGCAGGAGATGGAGAAGAAGATGAAGAAAAAGAAGAAGGAGAAGAGGATGAAGAGAAAGAAAAAGAAGAAGAGTGGGAGATGAATAACAATAAGAAGAAGAAGAGTGGGAGATGAAGAGGAAGGGGAAGAAGAAGAAGAAGATAACTAAGTTCACAGGCCACTCACACACGCAAACTTATGAACACGAGCAAGCGTAGGATAGTGAATAGTAATTATGAAAAATTCTCTTTATATCACCCTCTCTCTTCTTTTCCCTCCTTTTATCTTTCTCCTACAACCACACCTTTCTGTCAAGTTTGAGCCAATTTTTCGCCCCAGTTTGTTGGTGGGATTGAGGTAACCGAGGGAAAAAATAAACGGGACTGTAAAACAATAATGAATTTAATTTGATGGGAAAAACTGTGTGTATCTCATTTGTAAACAAACAAAGTTTTTCTGCTTTACTCTAAAGCTAGCTGATAACAGAGTTTCCTCATGAAATCATTGAAAGTCTTACTCCGTTTTTCTTACTTCAGGCTATTTCATTTTTCTGTTTTGTTCCTTATCTTGGACTTTTGAATTATTTTGAATATTGAAGTTTTTTGTGGTTCTCTGAATCTAACTCTGATATAATAGTTCCCTCTCAGATTCTCAAATTCCAACTAGAGGTACGTACAGATATACGCGCCGCGAACATGAGCAATTCACTTTTAATCAGCTGATTATAACTGTATTTTTACAGAAACGGTAAGATACAGATATAAAAAGCTTGGCATCAACTGATTAAAAGTGAATTGCTCATGTTCGCGGCGCGTATATCTGTACGCACCTTTAGGCTCAACATTATTTTAACCCATTTCTGACTACGTGTGACCTTATTTGAATTTGGGAGAGGAATAGCACAAGGGTAACTCATTTTTTCTCTCCCTATCATTTTTATGATGTACTTATTGTATCAAACGATCAATAACGAATAAAGAATACTATTCTTCAAAGAAAAGCGATTAATTCACTTATTTATATACTGTATGCCTATGGAAACGGTAAGATACAGTTATAAAAAGCTTGGCATAAGCTGATTAAAAGTGAATTGCTCATGTTCGCGGCGCGTATCTGTACGCACCTTTAGGCTAGGCGAACACCAGTTTGTCAAGACAAGACAAGACATGATCAGACACGTTTAATCACAATACTTCACATTGTTGCTTATGACGCAACTCAAACTGATTAGTCATTGCAATTAGACATGTCTTCATAAGCAACTATGCAACTAAGCAACTCGAAATTTTTGGACAAGGAAGGACATTTTCGAATAATGTCAAAATGAACTATTTTTATTTGGAATAATTTTGTTATGAGCTTACTCAAATGTATAAAATAGAAATTATTTTCATACGAGGATTTGAATTCAAAATAAGAGAACTCAAAGTTTGGAGAATAAGAAGTCTGAAAGTACAGTATAAGCGCAGGGCGCACACCAGTAAAGTTAGTCAAAACAAGACATGATCAGACACATTTAGTCACAATACTTCACATTGTTGCTTATGACGCAACTCAAACTGATTAGTCATTGCAATTAGACATGTCTTCATAAGCAACTATGTGAAGTATTGTGACTAAATGTGTCTGATCATGTCTTGTCTTGACTAACTTTACTGGTGTGCGCCCTGCTTATACTGTACTTTCAGACTTCTTATTCTCCAAACTTTGAGTTCTCTTATTTTGAATTCAAATCCTCGTATGAAAATAATTTCTATTTTATACATTTGAGTAAGCTCATAACAAAATTATTCCAAATAAAAATAGTTCATTTTGACATTATTCGAAAATGTCCTTCCTTGTCCAAAAATTTCGAGTTTATGAATAGACAAAATTTTACTAGGTGATTCATTGGAAAAAAGAGTAAGGCCAGGTTGCACAACAGCCGTTTAAATTTTAACCGTTATTAATTTCACGAGAGCCAATCAGAGAAGGCGTTTTTGAAAAGACGGCTTCTCTGATTGGTTCACGTGGAATTAATCACGGTTAAATTTAACCGGCTGTTGTGCAACCGGCACTTGAAGTTTAAATTTCATTACACGTCTATTCCAAGGGGTTTTGGCACCGAATCAATGCAGTTT
This sequence comes from Nilaparvata lugens, assembly GCF_014356525.2. NCBI lineage: Eukaryota > Metazoa > Arthropoda > Insecta > Hemiptera > Delphacidae > Nilaparvata > Nilaparvata lugens. The sequence continues at coordinate 34,355,776 of NC_052513.1, read as the reverse complement.
CATACGTTTCTATTGTTTGTGCCTTTTAGAAGTGAATTCGCCAACTAAACAGGGTTCTGTATTGTCTTTTGCCGCCGGTGAGTGTGGAATGAAGCCAAAGATAAGGTGGAAAGAATCGTGAAGGAATGTCATGTGATGCTGCCAACATTGTTCTCTTTTGTGCTCTTCATTCGTGGTTGGAGTTGGTCTTGTTGGCATAAAGATTGTCAGGAAATGTAAGTAGTTACAATTAATTCATGAGAGTTTTGCAAGTACTTTGTTCTTGAATGTACACATTTTATTAGAGATGAGTCCTTTTAATCATCGCATTGGTTCACTGTATTTCTCATATTAATTCATTATTCAACTAATGCTCTTGTTATTTAATTGATCGAAATTTCTCCTCCAATTCTACTTCTTATTTTCCACCTTCTTCTTATTCTTGTTCCCTTACAACAAATTCTATTTCTTCTCAACTTCTTTTCCATTTTTCTCTACTTACTTTTCTTCTCTTTTTACCCCTGCAACGACCACTACTACTTTATCTCTTTTCTTCTTCTTCTTCTTCTTCTTCTTCCTCTTCTTCTTCTTCTTTTTCTCCTTTTTCTTCCTTTTCCTCTCCCGTTTGTTATTCTTTTTCTTTTCCTTCGTTTTATTTTTCTCCTTCCTCTTCCTTTTCAATTTTTACTTCTTCTACTGCTTGTTTCTCTTCTTCTTCTTTTTATTCCTTCATCTTTTTCTTCCTCCCTCCTCCTCGTTTACTACCTTTCTTTCTTCATGTTCTCCTATCTTCCTTCTTATTCTTCTCCTCCATCATCGCATTCACTCTCATCTAATTTTACGTATTTTCCTTCTGCTACTATATTTACTACTTCTTCCTCTAATTCCACTTCTCCATTCCCAATTCCCAACTGCTGATAAAATCAGAAACCCGCTGAAGGAATGACCGTATAATTGACGTCAATAAAAAACTTGTCCCGTTCTCCCGAATAGGGGCCAAGAATTGAATGTCATTTGAATAATAAGTTATGCTGATTTTATTGGCCTATCAAATTGTTAGAACAGTTGAATAACTCTGTTCTCAGAGCAAATACTGTGTAATTGAACCAGATATTCGACAATATTCTCCTCTAAATGATACCACTTGAAATTGGGACAACTTTGCTGATTTTGAAGACAGATCAAAACTGAGCTGACCATCAATTTGATGTAGATTTAAATGCAGATCGAAAAAGAGCCACCAATTTGTGACTAAATTTATGTTATTTGTCGGACATATCAATGTTGGATAAATGGATATCGTACTTTGAACCTGTTGGTGAATTTGGAAGAGAGGTCGAGATTGATCAAAACCCTACAATCTACGACAGATTGATACGAAAACAGGCTGGATTAGAGGTAAAAATCATAAATATTTGAGACAAAATTAAATTATTAATTCAAGTCATTTTAGATATGATATTCAGAGCGTGTTTACAATTTTATAAAAGTTTTTTTTCACATCTTTTATGAAAATATTGAAATTTTGCACAATTTGGCAACACGATTATCTCCTTCATGTTTCTATATATTTTATACAGACTATAGAAAGAGATATTGAATAAAACCCACAATTTTGCGTCAGTTTATATCGAGAACGCATTGGAGCTACCAACTATAATTATTTGAAACAAATCTGTCTAATCAATTTTGATATTCATTTAAATTCTGATGAGATATAATAGTAAGTACTTAAACCAGTTCTAAAACTTTCAAAAGAGTTCAGATCAGAATAGACCTTATCAATTCGTGAAATTCTATATCTAATAAGAACTAATTAGAGCTGAAAATTGTCAATATTTGTTACAAAATGATTTTTCAGTTATGAATTCGAGCAAATTGTAAGTTTATTAACAGTAAATTCAATTTTATTTGATCCATTCAACCGAGAGATTTTGATTGGATGAGGTTGAATTTTAAATCCAGTCCAAAACTGAGCAGCCTATTAATTTGCAGGACATTATTTTTTATCAGAGTAGTAGAGCCCATCATTTTGAATCCAGAACGAATTAGAGCTACCACTATTTGGGACAAAATTATTTATTGAACACTTCAACCATGAAGATTGTGATTGGAATAAGTTGGTGAATTTCAAATCAAGTCCAAAAAGGAGAACCTATCAATTTGTTGCAAATTTCAGATCAACACAGTTATCCATCAATATTTTGTATCCAGAACGAATTGGAGCGGTTTTCGTCTCAATTTGTCCTTCAACGATTGCCATAATATTCTGTCGTCAGCCGGATGTTGCAGTCTCGATCTCGCCGAAGACTTGTGACACAAATTGTATTAATCTCAGAACCACTTTTGATGCTCACATATGTGCAGAGTTCACATGTTGCAAGACTGTGATTGGTTTCAAGTTGGGTAAGAGACACTTGTGACCTCGAAAATATAAATATCCAGATCAAAAGTGCGGGGAAATGAATTGCTACATAAATAATATTGTTGAGAAAAACAGGAAATTGGGTTCAGTTTGTGGAAATTTATGTCACTCTACCGTTCCTTTCATAATCAATTCTTCCTTTCCAAGAAATATTTCTTATAAACAGGATTAATGCATCAATGCTTCTCGTTTAACGAATCTTGGCAATTAAGTGAACCTCATTCTTTATATTATCAGTTATCATAATAACTTATATTTGTGCATCAAACTATTATCTAGGTTTCCTTTTCTATCTAGGTTTCCTAAACTATTGTTGACAAAATGTCCGCAGCAATAATTCCACTACAAGCTATGATATATAAACCAAGAGAAAAGAGATGTCGGAAGACTATTGAAGAGATGGCAATAATAATTTTTCATTACAATAATTAACTCTTTATAAATATCAATTGTGAGTTGGAACAGGCAAATATCCTTGGAAGGCAAGAAGAAGAAGAAGAAGAACTATTTTTCCCATTAAAAGTCAGTTGATATGTCGGTTACACAGAAATCTCATTGAATTTAACCAGAGAAAACTTATAAGATTGTATTATTGTATGATCTAACCTAATAATCTAACTAATAATGACTTGATAGTTCGACCTCGTTAAGATGGACACGTTAAGCAGTCGGTCCCGGCTGCCTAAAAAGCAGTCGTTAGGTCATGTCAGAGGCCCTGAAATTGATCATTTGCGACCTGAAAACTCTGACACCAGACCTGAGCCAGCCAGGTCACACGATATTATTATTATTATAGTTCGACCTCACAATAGTTTATTGGATCTCGAGTTGAATTGGTTTTGCTATTAGTTGACATCATAATGGCGGTTAAATTTGATTGTTTTTTATCACCGAATTTGTGGGATTGAAAGAACTGTTATGCACGGTCGTACCTAGATTGAGAATCCTGAATATTCTTTCGAGTTATGTGACATGATGATTAAAGGGAGATATGAAGATTTCAACAACCATTTGTAAGAATATTGCTGAGGGTGATGCCTTCACAACACCTAGGCTTGTGCTTCTTGATTTCCAATTCCCCTCTTTTGATTCCCAGTTCTTACCTAAGTATTCGTTTTATATCGTTTCTTTTTAGCTTTAAGATACTTGATGTTTTCCCAATTTGCACTAAAACCTCTTCAGTGTTTGGTATGCAATGACATGACTATTTACTCTTTGAATTTCACGTGTCACTGAATTCCGATAACCACAATCACCAACTATACTGAGTACTTAGCTCTACAGTGTATCACTAACTTTATAGCGTAACGGTACTACACCTTATCACATATGAAACCTCAATTTAAACACAACGTACTCTTTAATCGATCTTATTACCATTGCTAGACGCAATTTGAATACAATACATTGATGCGTCCTCTGCTCTATCATTATACAGCTAATAAATCTTATCACCCGTTGAATATACCTGTATTTATGAATGCATCCTGTATCTTCTTGCCTTGTAGATACTAAATATACTTATATACATAGATAGATAGTTATATATAGATAGTAAATATACATGAGTTATATATCTATAGCAGTTGTCGAGCATTCAGCTTGGGGTATATTTCCACAATTCTATAGTATATCTATGTATTTCTCAGTTTGTCTATACTATATCTGTTTCCATGAATGTATGTAGTTGACAGCTATAATACTATATATTGTACTCCCTGATAATGTAATTGTGTAAGCTGCAATTGTATTCCAGAGTTTGAATAAATCACTGTGCTGAGTCCATCTGTTAATTACATGGTCTAGTAATTATTCAAGTGAATATGTAATTAACATTTGTGTACTTGTATGTAGAGTGTGTGTACAAGTGTTGTTTGTGATCCTTGAATTGAGATGTTGTAGTTGAGTTATGTTGTTGTGAATGGCTAGGTTTACAATATGTTGTTGTTGGACAATAGGATGTTGTTGGTTGTGTTAGGTGTTGTAATGAATTGTTGTTAGTCTTGAACTTATGAACTTGAGGGTTTGTGGTGATATTGGTTGTGTTTATAAGTAGTATTATTTAAAGTGTAGTATGGGAACCTCTTCTCAGACTCATGTTCATTTCTCTTGCAAAAAACAATAGTTTTTGAAATTTTATAAATTTCACTCGTGAAACTTGAAATTGATCTCACTATAATTATATTATTTGTCATATTAATGATGATAAGTAGACTATAAAAATTTTTTTGTAACTAACTATTGTATGTAATTGTAATTTATCTAATATTTTTTTTGTTGGTTATTCATCTTGTTTTCACTATTATTATTACTATTAAATTTTGTAAAATTTTTAAGTGAAAAAACACTCACATTCTTTGATGTGGCGACGTCCGTTTCGTGCTGGTATTGCACATTTTCAAGCCAAACAGAAACTGAAGTGTTTAAGGTTATGAGGGTGAAATTTGGTCAGAGTGGGAGTGGAGGGGATTTTTGGCCACTCTGACCAAATTTCACCCTCATAACCTTAAACACTTCAGTTTTCTTTTTGGCTTGAAAATTTGCAATACCAGCATGAAACGGACGTCGCCACACCAAAGAATGTGAGTGTGTTTTTTCACTTTAAAATTTGACAAAATTTAATAGTAATAATATTTCCTGTAATTGATGTAGTAGTTTTTTTCTAGTTTTAGTTTTTGTTAGGAAATGAACATTCATTTATCTATATAAATTTCTAGTGTATTTCAACAATTATATGTTTTTTTTATTACCCTACTAAATGTTGTTACCATAATTCAAGAGTTTTAATTCTTTGGAAAACCATGAGCTTGTAGAATTCAAAGGCAATTTCTTTAACCATTTAATTAGGCATACAGAGTATATAAATAAGTGAATTAATCGCTTTTCTTTGAAGAATAGTATTCTTTAATCGTTATTGATCGTTTGATACAATAAGTACATCATAAAAATGATAGGGAGAGAAAAAATGAGTTAACCTTGTGCTATTCCTCTCCCAAATTTAAATAAGGTCACACATAGTCAGAAATAGGTTAAAATAATGTTGAGATTATGATATGGACCTCTAAGGTCTGTATTTGGGTCGACAAAACAGTAGTCGATCTATAAAAAATTTTTAACTTTAATATTCTGTTTTATGAGTGAGTGCCGGTTGCACAAAAGCCTGTTAAATTTTAATCTTAATCAATTTTACGAGAACCAGAATCAGAATAGCCGTTTTTTCAAAGACGTCTCCTATGATTGGTTCTCCTGAAATATTTATCACGATTTTCTCGAAAACGGCTCCAACGATTTTGATTAAAGTTATACCTACAATAGTAATCGATAAACTGCCACAAGTCCCATATCTGTAAAAATTTTAGGAGCTCCGCCCCATCTATGCAAAGTTTGATTTTAGATTATCAATTATCAGGCTTCAGATACAATTTAAACAAAAAAATTTCGAGTGGAAAAGATTGAGCATGAGAATCTCTACAATTAATGTTCAGTAACATTTTCGCCTAAAATTAAAAATAAGCTCGAAATTCGAGAAAATGTGATTATCCAAACTGTTGGCAACTATTGATTCTATTAAATGATTCACTATGAAGAGATATCAGACCTCGTGTGTCTCCAGCGTTATCGCCCTGTCACCAGCTGGCTCAAAATCTTTGAATAGTAGACTTGAGATGCGCGGGAACACTAGCGTCAGATGATCAATTTTCATAACTGCAAGGAAAGTTGTGTGAGTGCGCCACACCAGATTTTTTTTGCAAGAGAAATGAAGCTGGGTCTCTGAAGAAGTTGGCATAGTAAGGTTCACTTTAAACTGTCAGCATTCCTCATTTATAACACCAATGCTTTCCATTCAACCGATACTGACATTTTTAGTGAATCTGACCATAGAAACATATGTGCTCCAAGAGTAATGACAACGCAAATTTTGACGTTAAATATGGAAGTCAAGGCAGAGAATTTATGGTAGATGCACTGATGAATCATGCTTCATCATAATAAAACATGTACCCTGTACAATACAGCGCATCAAAAAGGATAGGTCTCCCAGGATTAAGGTTTGAATTCATTATGGGTGAAGGATTACATTCTATTCTATTCATAGACGGATGTATTACAGGAAAACAATGGGTACAATTTATTCATGGGGATATTCTATTCGTGCGTATTATACTTGAATATCTGGTATCATCTGCCGCTTCTTTTCATGCTCATCATTTTTATTGTTTCATAATCCTCTCTACATGTCGTCTTGTTAAATTTTATTTTTCTTTGTTTTTATTCTCTTTCTCTGTGTTCTTCTTTTATCAACTGCATCGTAGTTTTTCTTTACTTCCTCTTTTCCCCCCTGCTTTACCTCCAGCTTCTGCTTCATTTCCTCCTCCAACTCTTCCTGCTACTCCTCCTTTTTCTCCTCCTTCTTCATGTCCTCCTCTTTCTCCACCTCCTCCTTTTCCTCTTTCTCTTGAAGATGCTCTTTTTCCGAACATTTGCAGCCCTCTTTCTTGTTTTATCTTCTCCTATGCATTAGACTTATTAAACTTCCATATTCTTTCTTCTTCATCCTTCTCATCAATGTCCTTCTTTTCATCCCCATTTCCTCATCCACCATTTTCTGTCTGTTCTCCTCTTTTCAATTATCACTTTCGCACGTTTTTACTCCTCTTACTCCTTCTTAACCTCCATTTAATCTATCTCCATCTCCATCCTCCTCATTCTCAATTCCTTCTTACTGTTCCTCCTCCTTTCTCCCCCTCCTCTCGTTCTTTTCATCATTGACCGCTTCCTCCAGTTTCTTAATTCATTTTTCTCCTACTCCTACCTTTCCTCTCCTCCTTCCTCCCCTTCACTTCTTTTTCTTCTTCCTCTTCACGTCTTCTTCTTCTTTTCTTCTTCAATAATTCTTCTTTTCTTCTTCTTCCACTCTATCTTCTTCTATATCCACTTCTTGTCCCTCTCATCCTCCTCCTAATTCTATCTCTCTTCTCCACTCTTCTTCTTCTCCATTCTTCTTCTTCTTCATATCGTTCTCTTCCTTCTCTGCCATCTGTCCTGTCCAACTTCATCATCCTTCTACATCCTTCCTCTTCTTATTGTACTTCTCCCTCATATTTCCCCCCTTCCCCCACCATCTTTCACTGTCATGTGACTAAGCACTCTCAGTTCAAGTCCAAAACACAATTTTATGTTCATCTGCTGCGTCTCATCTGTCTTCTATTTTGCAGTATATTTCAGCTGCACGAAGCTTTCATAGTTTGTTATCATTGGCCATCAAAAAGTCTGCAGCGAATTTATTCCTCATTCATAGACCAGCTGTTGCTTCATTCTGCTTCTCATAACGGCGCTTCTAGGATACAACGGTGCGGAATTTCATTTTGTGGTTCGGAAGTCGGAACCCACCTAAAACTGTACATTCCTTCTGATACCATATGGAGTACGTTAAAAGTACTGAAAGGTATGATAATTGGACAAAGGGCTCGTGGAAGACCCCGGCTACAATATTTGAAGCATGTAACCAAAGATTTAGGGATTCAGAGCTACAATCAACTGAAAAGTACAGCTCTGGACAGAAAACGATGAAAACCTGCCTACCAATCGAAGCTTAAGAAGAAGACCATATATGCTTTAATTGTGCATCATCCATTATAGCTTTTTAATTATAATGGTTCTTCTTTGATTCCAATGTCGTTTCTAATTTTTTGGAGTTTGGACCCATCCACCTATAGTTGCGCGTAGAGTCATCTCTAATCTGATCCCGTGTTATTAATCTCGCACAAGCTTAGGGTATATGTTGGCTTCATCCTCAGTAAGATAATTCGTCTCATATGTGATCATAATAGGTGGTCAGTGAACGAGTATGATAATGTAATACTGGAAAATATGAAACTGAAATATAATGACGTGACAGGACGTGAACCTAGTCTGCTACATTCGTTAATATTATCATTATGATTATATTAATGTTCACATTGAGACAAAGCTAGCAAGTGAGTGCTTTTTCTCAATGATTGTATGGTACAAACTCATCTAGAAATCTTCAAATTCAATTTTCAAATTTAGAGTCTGATGAAAGAAACAATAGCATAAGAAGATATCCCATGGTATAGGGCGTTTATGTTCCAAATTTCCCTCAAGCCGATAGTCCTATAGTGTGGTCCACGTTATAATGGCAGTATTTGATTAACATTGGTGCTGTTATCCTTGTCTATCATTGCACAAAGCAGGTAGTACTATCCTTTTCTAGCTCCGCAACGATGCCAAATCTGTTTGTGACAATGTAGAAATATAATTAATAAAGGCAGATAATAGTCAACAATGTTCTTCTATCTTTATCCACTGCCATTATAATGTGGACCTCACTATAGTAGTTCTTTCTCGTTAAGCTATGTCTCGCTGGTAGTCTCTCACACCTATTTATAATAACTTCATTTATGAGCTAATAAAAATTTGGCTTGAAATTTGAAACATAAACAACCTATGCCATGGGATATATCTTTTTTTGTTATTTTTCCTCTATGTTTATACCTTATTATCATAAAATGCACAAGTGCATCAGAGGATCGGCAACTTTTTTCTCTTATCTTTCTCCACTGCCATTATAACGTGGACCGCACTATAGGAGAAGCGACTATTGAGAAAATCCTGAATAATCTATTCGTCTTCGTCTCAATGTGAATGAGTAGCCCAATAGTAATAATTATACTGTAAACCCATTTAATTACGAACCCAAGGCTCATTTAAGCAGAACTTTACTCATTAAAACTTCATATTCATCCAGAATTCTTACAATAATTTTAATGGGGAAGAAAACACACAATCTCTGTGGCGAAAATCTCCGTTAAGACATGAGTATGAGAAGGAAAGGTTATGCTAGAAAAACAGGATTAGAATGCCACATGAGATGAAATTAGAGGAAGGTGCATCATAATATGACAGTAGGTTATGCGACACGGAAACTGCAGTTCAGGATGCAACGATGCAACTGCAATTGCATTCAGGTGCAACGGTCATGTCTTATCGGACAAAGTGCATCTCTGGTAGGATGCAATTATATGCAATCACAGTGCAGTTGTGTGCAGTTGGGGCACGAACCTTTGGGACAGAGGTCTTACTGTATTTACTAGGTTATACCTTACAGAAACTGTAGTTTTTCTATAAATAGTTTTAAAATAGATCTTCTATGGTTATATATACCTTAATATGTACCTGTATAGTGTGGAGTTATTACGTACAGTATGCCACACATTCTATTATGTATATCTATTTGTGATGGTTTCTTGATTCATTCCGAGCTGCTATGTATTAAAACACTTTTTTCTATGTTTTTAAACACGACATGCAGTCGTGTATATTTGACTGCATGTCGTGTTTAAATACATAGAAAAAAGTGTGATTTTATTATTGTTTATTTAGTCTATGGTAGTAGATTTTTCTATTAATAGTTCTAAAATAGATCTTCTATGGTTATATGTAACTGTATAGCGTACGGTTAAACCACAGATCCAATTGTTCATTTAGTCTATGGTTATGTGTTATATATCTAGTAGGTGGTTCCATCGGTAGATACCATGATGGACGAGTACAATTGCACTTGAAATATAACAGAGGTTTCAATTGAGAGATTTTTCCCTACATGATAAAATGACAGATTCATTCATATTTATTCAGTCTATGGTAATAGAAATTCAATAGGTTTTGATACTATAGCTTTTTTCTCTAATGCTCATCTTATTGTCAACTATGAGTAGCTGACGTCGAGTTGAAGAAATGAAATCATTGCTCTCTCTCATTGCCTGATTTATGATTGGTTAAATTCTCTCTCCAACTCAATTCCCATTGGCTGTTACCATGACAACTAAATCGCAGCTCTCTCATTGGTTGGCTTGTGATTGTTTGAATTTTTCCTCTCACTCCCATTGGTTTTCCTCATGACAAAAAAATTACTGTTTTCTCATTCCTTGGCTTGTTATTAGTTAAATTCTCCCTCTTGCTAAATGTTCATTGGCTGTAAATTAGTATTATTTGAATATAAATTTAGTATCAAAGTCAATTCCTAATACCATAGACTGAATAAACATGAATGAATCTATGCTAATACCATGTAGGCGTGTGTGTGTGTGTGTGTATGAGTGTATGTGCGTCTGTGTACACGATATCTCATCTCCCAGTTGACGGAATGACTTGAAATTTGGAACGTAACATCCATTGTCCTTACACTACAAGGATCCGACACGAACAATTTCGATCAAATGCAATCCAAGATGGCGGCTAAAATGGCGAAAATGTTGTCAAAAACAGGGTTTTTCGCGATTTTGATCAAATTTATACCTGAAATAGTCATTGATAAGCTCTATCAACTGCAACAAGTCCTATATCTGTAAAAATTCCAGGAGCTTTGCCCCATCTATGCAAAGTTTGATTTTTAGATTCTCAATTATCAGCCTTCATATACAATTTAAACAGAAAATTTCAAGTAGAAAAGATTGAGCATGAAAATCTCTGCAATTAATGTTCAGTAACATTTCCACCTAGAATTGAAAATAAGCTTGGAATCCGAGAAAATGTGATTATTAAATTGCAAACTGTTGGCAACTGTTGATTCTATCAAATGATTCACTATGAAGAGATAGCAGACCTCGTATGTCTCCAGCGTTATTGACCTATCACCAGCTGTCTCATATCTTTGAATAGTAGACTTGAGATGCGCGAGTACACTAGCGTCAGGAGATCAATTTTCATAACGGCAAGGAAAGTTGTGTGAGTGCGCCACACCAGATTTTTATTCATAAAATAGCTTGATGATACTGGCTGCTTAACTCAATACTCTCTTTCGAAGTACATTTTAAGAGATTCTCTTCAAGAATTCATATTAGATTAGAGTATTAGATGCTAGAGCAATAATTCGTACAATGCCTTATCTTCATTACTTTTTTATTTTCTCTATTTGTGAGTGTTGGTTTCCATCTTTTATCTATATCTGTCACACTCTCCCTCGTCATCTTTTACTCTCTCTCTCTCTCTGCCTCTCTCTCGTTCTCTTCTCCTTCCGCTCTTCACACACCCTCTGTTTCTCTCCTCCTTTCAGTCTCTACCAATCAATCACCCGGTCTCTCTCTCTGAAGCAATCAATCTCGATCTCTCTCTCGCTCTCTTTTTTTCACTCACACGTGAGACTGAAGGTTGCGCAATTCTTAATGGAAGTTAGCCTACTATCAACATCCATCCCACTACGAATAAGGCACCACAGAAAAAAAGCGAAAACAAAATTAAGGCCGTTTAAATGTTAATCACATTAATTACACATCAGCACTGCCAACGAAAAAAAATCACATATAGGCAAAGGTTATCTCATCGCAGTAATCATAGTATAGTTTCGGTGGGGTCCTGTAGCTAGATTCACTTTAAACTGTCAAAGTTAATTAAATGGGGGAACATTTTTGTTACCTATAACGAATGCTGACTGTGTATTTCATAAAGTTGTGGTCCTATGGGCCACGAATAGGTAATTCTAATGGAGTGAGTTTCTCTTCAAACTGTCAGCATTGATTGAATGGGGGAGTATTGATGTTTTCTATAAGGAATGCTGACAGTGAGTTTTTACTTATAGTCCTATGGTCCACGACTGGAAATTCTAAATGCAGTGAATTTTAGTGTCAGCATTAAGTGAATGGGAAGTGTTAGGGTAATTTATATAGGGAATGGTGACGGTTAGAAGGGAATCTCACTATAGCATCTGTGAACTACGAGATGGAAATTGTTCACATTTGAAAAGATAGAGGTAATAGGCCGCACGATGCTGGAGAATCAACAAACATTATTGGATAATATGTGTTGTATGAGTGTGTGTGTGTGTGTGTGTGTGTGTGTGTGTGTTTAAGGTGAAGACGTGTGGAATTGGTGATGGAGTTGTAAATTGTCATGATGATTATGAGGAGGAGGAAGAAGAAGAAGAGAAGAAGGAGTGGGAGGAGGAGGAGGAGAAGAAGGAGGAAGAGGAGAAGAAGAAGAAGAAGAAGAAGAAGAAGAAGAGAAGAAGAAGAAGAAGAGAAGATGAAGAAAGAGGAGAAGAAGGAGAAGGAGGAGAAGAAGAAGAGGAAGAAGAAGAAGAAGAAGGAGGAGAAGAAGTGGAAGAAGAAGAAGGAGGAGGATAAGAAGAAGAAGAGGAAAAAGAAAGAGAAGAAGTGGAAGAAGAAGAAGGAGGAGGAGGAGGAGAAGAAGAAGAGGAAGAAGAAAGAGAAGGAGGAGAAGAAGAGGAAGTAGAAGAAGGAGGAGGAGGAGGAGAAGAAGAAGGAGAAGAAGAAGAAGAAGAAGAAGAAGAATAAGATGGAGACGAAGGAGAAAAAGAATAAGAAGAAGAAGGAGGAGGAGAAGAAGAAGAAGAAGAAGAAATAGAAGAAGAAGGAGGAGGAGAAGAAGAAGAAGAAGAACAAGGAGGAGGAGGAGACAGTATGTGGAGTAAGACAGTGAGACAGTATTGTTTTGGTAAAACAATGTTGAATTAGGGAGGAAGGAGTACAATAAATTTTGGAAAAAAACAATCATGATGAGAAGGAAGACAATGTTGATGAGGAGGTGGTGGAGGAAGAGGTAGAGGAGGAGGAAGATAAGGAGGAGAAGTCGAAGTAGGTGGGAGGAGGAGAAGTTGGTGGAAAGAAAATTTATTTATTTATTTCATTGACATTCACAAATAATAATATTATAATATATTATATGATTGAGAGAAGACAACAGGCATAGCCCAAAAATGTCTCCTCCCAAATTTTTACAAATAAAAGTTTCAAAATAGAATGAGGTTAAGATTTCACTCTTCACTTCAAAAAGTCCAATTTCCACTTCAAAACTAATGACTAAACTAAAAATTTTAAATTTTGATATTTAAAACAAAAATATTTCACTCAAATCTCTACAAATTGGAAATTTTAGAGTAATTTTGCAAAATTTTGAGCCTGAAAAGAAACACAACTTCACTATTAGCACAGCTGATAATTTTTTATGAAAAAAAAGTATGATGATGTTTGTGAATGGTGAAGAAGGAATGGAAGAAGAGGGGTGATAAAGAGGAATAGGAATTATGAAGATAAAGTATGTGGGAGAGAAATAGTTGGAGAAAAAAAAAAGAAGAATATTGATGAATAATGATGATAAAGATGAAAAGTGGGAGAAGAGTAAAAGAATATGAGCATAAAAATAAAAAGAGAGAAGACCACATTCTTACTGCTAGAAGGGAATAAGTTAAAGCAGGAAGAATATTATATGAGAAATGGAGAAGAAATACAGTGAAGATGACAACAAGGAAATGGGAGAATGAATAAGATAGAAGGAAGTGATGTGGAAAAGAAAGGAGGATAAATCGAGAATAAACTATGATGAAAGAAGTATATGAGGAGATAAGGAGGAAGAATAGACGAGATAATGAGAAAGAAAAAGAGAGATATTGTGAAAGGTGTGGTGGGAAGTTGTAGGAGAAGTAAACAGCATATAAACAGCATCAATTAAAAAGAAAGGAGAGAAGAAAATGAAAACAAACAACTTTTCAATCTGTAATCTATCAACAAACCAACAGGATCTATACAAGCTAGTTAGTATAGAATGTAATATTCTATATAAAATGTTATATTCCATACTGACTGATATAAGCTTGTGACACTGCCAACATCTAAGTCATCTTCTCTTACATCAGTGTGTAAGTGAAATTGATTAAACAAATTTGATTTCAACTAAAATTGATTATAAAAAAGTGAAAAATTAGAAAGAGAAATAGAATCACGAATACCCTCATTTGTTGTTTGTTTATATTCAAGGATAAGTGAGTAACGTACTGTACTTTCAAATACTGTACTAAGTACTATTTGCTATATAATTGACAACCACCTATTAACTCTGTTAGGTAATTAGATGATCTCATCTTTCATGTCTTGATGTCTATTCTAGGTGTTATCCTTGGCTATTTGATTGATGTAATTACTGTCTAATAGTGTTTTATGATGTGATGGGTGTTTAATAAATGTGTGCTGCGGGACCTAATATTACATTGCATTTATTTTTATGTGTATTTCGTTCTATAAGTAGTAGCTGAAAACCAGTCAGCATATTTAACAATATTTTGTAGTTTCAGATAATAAACTCGAAATTTGATGTACGTAATAGAATTAAAATGGCAGAAGTTGGAACGATTATTCAACTAGAATAAAAATTGAAATAAGTTTGATCCTAAATAAAATATTCTGTTAATGGAAAAATCGAGGGACCGAGCTTTGCTCTGGAGTGTAAAAGCATAGAAAATTTGTAAGAAAAGATTGAATTATTTATAGGTTTATATTTATTCATTCATTTTCTCAGCGTACAATTATTTTTACAGTTATATGAGGAGGCACAACAGGCTTATGCCCAAAACTGTCCCTTTTCAAATTTATACTACAGTCCAAAACAAAATCTAGGTTAAGCTACTATCACTCATCAAAATAACTATTTATTCACACTTCAAAAACAAACACATCATCAATTACAAATAGATATACTATGAATTCGATTTGGAATGATATACTATGTTTGCTACAATATTTGTTAATATACTATGTATTAACAAATTCTACACTAAATTTTACACTAACAGCATCTACTTACTATTCTGGAATTTCTGAAGTAAACAT
Source organism: Nilaparvata lugens (assembly GCF_014356525.2). Taxonomy (NCBI): domain Eukaryota; kingdom Metazoa; phylum Arthropoda; class Insecta; order Hemiptera; family Delphacidae; genus Nilaparvata; species Nilaparvata lugens. Next base: position 34,340,731 of record NC_052513.1, on the reverse strand, counting down.
GTTCTCTGAAAAAAAGAGAAATAAACAAAAATAAGTTATTCTTGCTGAATTTTTCTTCTTGTGAGATCAGCTGGATGATCCCACACACATGCACTCGTTCACTCTCTTCCATTCGGTATCGACAGACGACAAAATTTCCATCTGCTTTTCCAAGGACGTATTTATCCTTCCAATGTTCTTCAGCGAGTTATCCAAGGGTTGGGACCTAGTGCAATCGAATCTCCATATCATAAACCTACTTTGTTCCAAATTTCGTGAAAATCTTCAGAGCCGTTTTCGAGATCCGTTGAACATACCCATATAACCATATAAACAAATAAATAAATATATATATATATATATATATATATAACGAAATTGCTCGCTTAATATAATAGGATAGTGAGATATTGCAATTATTCAAATGCTAATAAATCAATAATTATCATTAATCGAAAATCCAAATATTTGCAGTAGCTGAAGTCTTAGGGGTGATTTGCAGCATTTAATTTGGATTTTCGTTTAATTATTATTGTTATTAAAATATTCTATAATAGTCACTAAGCCACTTACACAGATTTAAATTAGGGTACAGTATAGCTATTGTAACTAACTCGCCCAATTTACTAATCTCATATTAATTATTCTCTTGTCTTCATTATTATGTAATCTTATGTATATTTTCCTTTATTTTCACAGGCTAGCAGAAAAATAGCAAAATGTGGCTATTTATTTGTGGCTCCAGGATGGGATTTTACCGTACCGCTCAACAGAACTAAGGTAGGATTTTCAAAAGAAATTACAAATTTTATGTTTTTCTGTAGTAATAATTATGCAACTTTCATTGACAAAATGACTGTTTTTAACCATCATTTGTCAGATCTATAAGAAAATTCAATTGAATGAAAAAGACTAAGAAATTGTCAAAAACCACAGATTTATTGATTCTTAGGAAGACTGGTTTCGGTTATTACACCATTGTCAATCTCTGATAAACTAAAACTAAATACAAGAGCAGCAGAATTTATGCTAGTAGGCGAGTACTGCTATTGGTCAAGGGCATGAACGCCTGCCATTGGCCCAGCTTGACAGTCTCCTCCCACTCAACGGTGTGAGAAAATACCGGTTAAGCAACAGAATCGCCATGATAACAACATTTACTTAACAAAGTTAAAAATCTGGTGTGGCGCACTCACACAACTTTCCTTGCCGTTATGAAAATTGATCAACTGACGCTTGTGTTTACGCGCATCTAAAGTCTACTATTCCAAGATCTAAGCCAGCTGGTGACAGGACAATAACGCTGCAGACACATGAAGTCTTCTATCTCTTCATAGTGAATGTTTTAATAGAATCAACACTTACCAACAGTTTGCAAATTGAATAATCTTATTTTCTCGAACTTCGAGCTTATTTGCAATTTTTGGTGAAAATGTTATTGAACATTATTTGTAAAGATTTGTATGCTCAATCTTTTCCACTTAAACTTTTTCGTTTAAATTGTATCTGAAGCCTGATAATTGGAAATCTAAAATCAAACTTTGCATAGTTGGGGCGGAGCTCCTGAAATTTTTACAGATATGTGACTAGTGGCAGCTGATAGAGCTTATCAATGACTTTCTTAGGTATAAATTTGATCAAAATCGTTGGAGCCATTTTCGAGAAAACCTCGAAAAACCCTGTTTTTGACAACATTTTCACCATTTTAGCCGCCATCTTGAATTGCATTTGATCGAAATTGTTCGTGTCGGATCCTTATAGTGTAAGGACCTTAAGTTCCAAATTTCAAGTCATTCCGTTGATTGGGAGATGAGATATCGTGTACACAGACGCACATACACACACACACACATACAGACCAATACCCAAAAACCACTTTTCTGGACTCAGGAGACCTTGAAACGTATAGAAATTTAGAAATTGGGGTACCTTAATTTTTTTCGGGAAGCAATACTTTCCTTACCTATGGTAATAGGGCAAGGAAAGTAAAAATTAATCATCGAAATACAATAGTAAATCCATTTCCCAACATATTGTTCAGATTTTACAGTACTGCACTACTGCACATCTATAAAGAAATCATAGGTAGGCTCGCTCCCTTTCTAAACAAGGAAAGTATTAAGTTTTTCTCCCGAAATCGTAGACATGTTATTCCAAAAAACTACAGAACTTGAACTATTTCGGACTATGTGTAACCCTATCTAAATTTGATAGAGGAATAGCACAAGGTTACCTTATTTTTTCTCTCCCTATCATTTCGATGATGTTCTTATTGTATGATTGAATACATAAAGTACAATAACAAAAAAATATCATTCTCTAAATAACCAATGAATTTCAACTGGAATTAATCTCAGTGATGTAATTACTTTCACTAATAAATCAATTAAGTTAATTAAGCCAGATTTATTTTCTGATATTTCCTCACATTTCAATAATCAACGAAAATTTCGACGCGGAAACAGGTTTGAATAGTAAAGACGTGAAAAATCAATATTCCACTCAATTCGATTCTCCATGAAGCTTGAAAAATTCATGATCTTCGAGCCTCTCCAGTGATCTTCACAGAACTAAGTTGATTATTACCAATTATGATCTGTATAATACGGCTACCATGCATGTAAGTAGCTTCCACCATACCATCTATACTACTGTACCATCACAAAAAAGAAATATAGGGAAGAACACATATCTCTATATTCTTTACTACCACAGACGAGAAGGTTGACTGTGATACTATGGTAGTTAAATTCAATTTAATCTGTCATTTAAATTCACTTCAAATTTATTTTAAATTCACTTTAATCTGTTATTTCTTATGAAAAATAAACATTAATGCTTCCAACCCATTGAACCAAAGCTGACCGTTTAAGCTGAATTTTACCACTGTATATAACTACCATATACATACCATACAACCATTTAAAGCCGCGGCTTCATTGATTTCATTCCAAATTGAATATTTTCGCCTTATCCGCGCATGCGTGGTGATAAAATTTTATGGTCTAAAATTGGCTGTTTGCGGGTGGTATACAGTATTACGCAGATGAGATTGCTGTATTATTATTGTTGTTGTTTCGTAATGATGACCAAAAACGGTGTTGGGGGGGGAAGAGGTCCCAGTTTGGGGTGGTGGGGGGAAGTGTTCCAATTAACGAAGCGTACTTCCTCCCGTTTCTGGTTTCTTTTTTCGGAGTATTGTTCCGCTTCTAAATCATTTCCTTCCGTCTCTTCCTGGCTGCTTCGTAATCGGCAGGCGATGTTTCACTTTCAACTGAATTAAATTTGTATAAATATTCTAGAATCTAGGTTGATCCTAGTCTGGGGTACTAGTTTCATGATCAAAAATTATAAAGATAGACTTGGGCCCGGTTGAACAAAAGTCTGTTAAATTTTCTTGTTGTTATTGTGCCTGTCCGCTACGAACGTGGGCGAACAACATGACGGTTTTCACTTTATCCACGGCAATACGAAATATTTCTATGGAGCTTTTTCCACACCAGGATCGGATTTTGTTTAGCCAAGAAATTCTTCCAATTCTTTCCAAAAATCTTTCCTTGGAGAATCACCTGTAATAGAGAATATGTTAGGTCGTTTCTCATTACATGTCCCAGATACTGGATCTTTTTGCATTTGATGGTGGTGATCATCTCAATGTCTTTACCCATTCTCCTTAGAACCTCAATGTTGGTTATGTGATAAATTTCAATCATATTTAATTCTAAGGCCTGTTTGTAGATACTCGATTTAAACGGAGAAATGTCAGCTGTTAGTTTAAACCCCGAATGAAACGCATTATGATAAATGCAAACCTTATCTACAATTAAACGTGGTTTAGCGCTAAACGTAGATGGCCTTAAGTCATTTTATGTCAGTTTAGTTCCAAGTCAAATTTCTATAAAGCATTTTGCTTCCAAGAGAACTAAACAGAGAATGTTTCTTTTGTAGAGAAAGGCTTCTCTGATTGTTTCTCCTGGCATTTAATTGGGATTTAAAGTTAACAGACTTCTGTGCAACCGGATGTTAGACCGATATTGTTCAGTGCAAAGCGCCTGATTTGTAAATTTACCTGTAAAGTAAATAACCCGCTCATTACCAAAAGTTTTAGAACAGGACACTCCCGTGTTTTCGGATGGGCACGTTAATTTGTCGGTCCCGGCTGAAGTATGACAGTCGTAAGACCCATTGACGGCTCAAATGATATATTCAGGCGTGGTGGAACTTCCGTCAGGAACTCCCCACCAATAAAAATCATACGAATACAAAGTTTTTTTACTTGCAAAGTTTAAAAAAACTTTCACAACTTTCACATGAATGAAGAAACATCGTGATTTTTCAAGAGTTTCCTAGACTTTATTTATTGCGGATGATGCCAACATAAGCTTTTTTGTTGTGAGTGGGTAATGAAAAGTGCGTGGGTGATTTGATGAGATAACCAAACGACCATTCCTACCGACGGGATTCGAACCCGTGACCAGATAGCGTTGATAGCGCTATAGTGAGGTCCACGTTATAATGACAGTATTTGATCAACTTTGGTTTTGCTACCCTTGTCTATCATTCGACAAAGCCGGTGGTACTATCCTTTTCTAGGTCCACAACGATGCCAATTATGTTTTGATAGTGTAGAAATATAATTAATTATGAAGAGAATCGGCATCGCTATTCTTCTATCTTTATCCACTGCCATTATAACGTGGACCTCACTGTAGCAGACTTAAGGGTGCTACGCCTTATATTGATATTCGTCTCGGCTATCCTGGCTGGTAATTTTAAACCATAATAATAGCAGAATATCCCCATAAATTGTGTCATTTCAACTAGAATATTATACTAAAAAAATTAATGATAATTCTATATTAGATATCGCTGCAAGAAGGCGTAAACCCAATACAAGATTCTCGTGTATAGTAAAAATAAGCAATTTTCGTTTGAGAACTGACTGCTTATTCCATTATAAGCTGTTTAGTATGCGTCGAACGACTCCAATAATATAATGAAGGGAAGAAATAGTATATTTCGCACCTAGGGCCGAAAATGAGACTTTTCCGGCTCGAAATCGGTTTTCAAGTCCGAGGCCGTAGGCCGAGGACTAGAAAAGATTGAGAGCCGGAAAACATTTTTGCCCATGGTGCGAACGCTATTTTTCGCCACACAGAGAAATAAACAATATATATGAGAATAATTGTTTATTAAGCAGTTCCGAAAACAAAAGTGGAAGGTCATAGCTCTAGCTATTAGTATAGTTATTAGTATCTAGTTATAAAGTATAGAAAACTGAAGAATACATAATACTTGGAAACCTCACAGAATCATATTGATTTTTCCAATACATCAATAAATTTTAGTTCTATTAGGATCCTCCTCAATTTGAATCAGGCAGCCTTTTGTTTTCCCAATTCCAAAAAAAATACCTAAAATACTCGTTTCACTGGGAATTCGTGTCTGATAGTAGCCTACATTATAACTGAAGAATATAAATTATTACTCATTTTATTGTGATCTATTCATGTTTTTCTTATGAAATTCAATAAATTATAGGCCTACAGCATGAAGACTATGTCCAATTCATTTGTACTGGTGGCAAAATTTTACATTGAAAATAATTATTTGATAAATCCAAGTTCAATAGTAATGAAAACAAATTCCTTCAAAAAATAATTGATAATAATACGTTTCGAGGGAAAAATTAAGAACAAAAAAATGGGAAGCATCGGGGGATTTGAACCGAGGTACCATCACTCCGTAAGCAAGCTTCTTACCGCTGCGCTACATAAACGTTAGTAAATGGTAGTCTTATAACCTGCTGATAAAAATACACACTTTGGGCTATGGAACTTCAATTAGCCTACGGTAGCATAGATGAATTTGAACATTATATTCTGAAAAATCTAGAAGGAAAATAGAAATTTGGGCTTCCAGGTGCACGAGATTGATATTTTTAGAATCTATGTTCAAAATTTGGAGATCTAAATCATTCCCGTTTTTCCGGTATGCAATCCACAAGTTGACATGTTTTGATGCGAACAAACACAACCCCACTCTCTCTTATTATATAGAAGAAGAAGATATCTTACCTCTATTTCATTCATCCAAATAAAATGATAGTATATTACTGCAGAATACTTTATTCAATTCTAGAAGCATAAACTGATTCTGTTTCATAAACTATTTGTTAAAACGTTCAGCACCATGGATATTGCCCAAGTAGTTCCAAAACTATCCACCAGGTTTTGTGATAAACGCAGTACTATGAGGTTTGAGGTTAGATTCTATTATACTCTGAAAATTGAATTTGAGTAGTTTATAATATCTTATTTGTATTTCATTCATCCAAATGAAATGATAGTATCTTATTGCAAAATACTTTATTCAATTCTAGAAGCATAAACTGATTCTGTTTCATAAACTATTTTGTAAACCCGTTCATATCAAATCAGAATCAGCTGTTATTCAAGGTCATTTTACAGCCCTAGGGCCGTAAAGTTTTACCGGCCTGGTCGGAAAACAATCACTTTCGGCCACCATATGACGCACGTAAACCAGCTCATTACATCCAAGTGTGGCGAAAAATATTTTAAAACTCTTCAAAACTTGTTTTACTAGTCTGCAATACTAGATTTCCAATAAATCTTACCAGTTAGAATTATTATTATAACTGCACAATCAGGGAACCAGTCATGAACCCTTATATTCTTTTTCTTATCTTCTTCTTCCCTTTCAAGTTTTTTGTACTTCTTTCTCTTCTTCATTTTCTTCTACTAATTTATCCTTCTCCTTCTCTCTTTCATCATCATCATCATTATCATCATCATCATCATTATCATCATCATTATCATCAGCATCATCATCATCATCATCATCATCATCATCATCATCTTCTTCTTCTTCTTCTTGTTCTTTTTCTTGTTGTTGTTGTTGTTGTTGTTGTTGTTGTTGTTGTTGTTGTTCTTCTTCTTCTTCTTCTTCTTCTTCTTCTTCTTCTTCTTCATCTTCTTCTTCTTTTTCTTCTTCTTCTTCTTCATCTTTTTCTTCTTCTTCTTCCTCTTCTTCTTTTACTATTACTATTCTTCGTTCATCATACTTTGTCCGATTACTACAGACTTACTACCCACGTGTTTTGTTGGCTATTTCTCATTCAAATTTTTCGTCACAACATTCGCCTTTCTTCTTTCTCCTCCCCTTTCACTCTACAGTAATCTTTGTCTCTCTCTCCCTTCCGCGCTCTTACTTATTTCGAATTCATATTTCTCCTAGTACCATCAGGGGAGCCTCAGGCACCTCATAAACAACATTCCAAAACGTAGTTCGTATTTTTCGGGGATTCATTTGAAGGATGATTTTTTTCAAGCATGATGTTCTGTCATGCTTACATCACTGTAGTAATATTATTTAGTATAGCATGATAATCAGCCAATCGGAGAGCTGCTTTTCCTGTCGACTCGTCGCCTGAAAACGCCTGAAAAATGCCTTACTATAGTGAGTTCCACGTTATAATGACAGTATTTGGTCAACTTTGGTTTTGCTATCCCTGTCTATCATTCGACATAGCCAGTGGTACTATCCTTTTCTAGGTCCACAACGATGCCAATTATATTTTTGACAGTATAGAAATATAATTAAATAATGCAGAGAATCGGCATCGCTATTCTTCTATCTTCATCTACTACCATTATAACGTGGACCACACTATATATATTTACTACAGTGATAGTAAACTAGCATTCGTTGAAGGGAGAGCATTGATCTTATTTATGAATTATAAGGAAAACTTACAGTTGAATCTTACCATAGAAGAGTATTTTTATTGCCAAGCCACACAAAGCGTTCTTTTTCAGGCGTTTTCAGTCGATTCAGGCAGGGCAGGACGCTCTCAGATTGGCTGATTGGGTTGGCGTTCGGGAATCAGCCAATCTGAGAGTTTCTTTTCCTGTCGACTCGTCATCTCAAAACGCCTGAAAAAATGCTTTGTGTGGCTTGGCCCTTAACTGAAATAAAGGACGGATACTTCGATAATCAAAATCCTTCAATCAATATTGTCCAAAAGAATAAGATTCTTATTCAGAATAAAATTGATTTTTCTTTTATTCTCTTATTAAAATTATTCCACTTACATTTTTCCGACTCGTCTGAAAACGCCTGTAAAAACGCTTCTTATGGTTTGGCCCTTAATGAGGAGGAGGGATACGTTGTCATAGCCTCCTCTATTAGAGGAGGCTATGACGTTGTACGTTGATAATCATGTCTAATAAGCATAATACGTGAAGGTATTATGTATTGTTTTAAAGTGTGTCAAATGATTGAGCATTAATGTACGTTAATAGTCTCCAAAAGATTAGGATTTTTCATTAGAATTACATTGACTTTCCTTCTAATTTCTCTCATTGAAATAATTTTTCCCATATTTTCCAAGGTGTAGATAGCTAGATACTTACTAGACCAATTTCAGAAAGCCTTAGGTACCAATAATATTCAAAATGTAATTACCTACTCTATTCTCTAGCTACAAATGTCTCAGTCCAGTCACATTACTGACCTTCAATTTTATTGCTACATACTTCATTGTCTTCAACCTCTTGATTTCCAGTGATAACCTCCAACTGGACACCCAATACAATGCAAAAGCAATCAGTTTCAATGATGCTAATCTGATATGTAAAGTTAACATTTGTCTGACAATCGACTGAAAGTCAGTTCATTCATTCATTCATTCATTCATTCATTCATTCATTAAAAGTTTACATTCTAACTTCAATGTGTCAACACTGTTTACAATCAACATTAATGCTTCCAACTCACTCAATGCTGACATTTTGCAGAGAATTTGACATTAGAGGTTTACAGTGGGCCAGCTAATAAGCATAATATGTGAAGGTATTATGTATTGTTTTAAAGTGTGTCAAATGATTGAGCATTATGACAGCCGGACCTTGCCTAATCGGAAGAATAACCTTGTCAATGAGTTGTAGAGAATTTGATTGATTGCTTTTAGTCCAAGATTTAGAGCTGAAAGGAACAGAGAATTCCTTGGAAGCAATACTGAGTTCTTCTGGGCTTCTGGAAAACTAGATTTCATATGTATTTTCTGTTATGAGAAAAATTTTAATATTTCAATACTAGCAGGTAGCACAGGGGAAAATTTAGTGTTGTAAAATAATGAAATCTCTTTTATGTCAGTCAGTTTGATTAAATGGTAGTCGATTCATGACTGGTATTTGAGAGATAGATTGGAAATAAATACATCAAAAACAAAATTTATGATATTCACTCGTAAGAAAAATCCTTTTCATTACAATTACAATATTAATGAAGCAACCTCGATTGTGTTATCCGTATAAAGGACCTGGGCGTCATAATGGACCCTACTCTTGAATTTAAGGAACACCTAGCACATGTTATGAATGGTGCTAATAGTTCGCTAGGGTTTTTATTTCGAAATTGTAGGCCTTTTATAGCATGTGACGTTGTTTTGAAATTGTACTATGCTACAGTGAGGAGTAAACTTGAATATGCTGCTCTAGTTTGGGCTCCATTTCACAGCAGCGCTATTCTTGATTTGGAAAAAATTCAGAATAAACGTTTAAGGTATCTTTATTTTAAAAAGTTCAACGCATTCTGTCCGATAGCTTTTTTCAACAGGCAGTCTTAGGTTGTTATTCAATGTTCAAAAATTGAAAGAAAAAGAGATCTGTCGTTTCCCTCTTGTATATTAGCCTAAACAATCAAGTAATTCAATTCATTCCATAATTTATAAATATGTTGCAACTTTATGTCCCATTTAATAGACCAAGACCAAATATTCTGTTTCACATGCCATTCATCAGAACAAATCATAATTACAATTCTTATATATACAGAACTTTACGTTTGTACAATAGAATAAGCCACTGTATTGATCCGTTTGCTGATCATTTCCAAACCTTTAAGAATTCCTGTGAACTATTCTCTATTAACTTTTTTTCATTTTTACTATTATTTTCTATTTTACTATTATCATTAGTTTTTTTTTCATTTGGCCTTATTCCGCCTCTTCTTATCATATCAGTATTCAAAAATTGTGTTTACTATTTTATTTTTTCATTCTTACTCTGTATCAAATATGTGACTAAGCTAGTTAATGTCATCAATAAGGCTCTTCATGGATTTATTCTGTGAGCTTTTGTATGTAAATAAATGTCAAGGAAACATTGAAAAATTGAATAAGTATTCATTATTATGTTCAAAATTATGTGGCAAATATTTATAAGAGTTGCAAATTCCCAGCAAAAAAAAAGAGTTTGATAGGTCTCGAATCCGCAACCTTTGTGATTCATGAACCGGCGTGCGCTATCAACAACTCAGCTACGGTGTCATTTGTATGTCCTGTTTGGTTGGGCTTTATAGTTGCCTAAACTTTGAATCATAAATTGAATAGATTTGTAATAATTATTGAACTGGAATTAATTGATTATTTTATTTTTTTATTTATTTACAATGCAAATGACAATAATGTAATAACATTGGTAGATAAAATAATAAGGTAGTCCTTGTGCTATTTTTCTTCCAAATTTATAGATGACAAAGTCCAAGATAAGGTTAAAATTTCTCGTGTACAATTTATATAAAATTTTGGTCCAACATAAACATTAGAACTATAAATTTTGAATTAGATGGCTTAAATTGATAAATTAATTAGAAATATTCCACTCAATTACCACTTTTAACGAATAATATTGAGTTATTTAAGAAAATTTGGAACTATTCAAGAAACACCAACTCGTAAACACTAAAGCTCAGCTGACACTATCAACAATAAAAATAGGCCTATGACCATCTTAGGTAAATTCAGAAGCTTCATGAAAAATTGCAAGTTAATCAGTTTTGTAGTTGAGACTTGATGCGTCATTCCTCAATTTCCTATGAATACCTTACAACATGTATAAGACTATTCTTTCCTCTATTTTATCATAGATAGAATTTGGATTATACGCCAGTAATATCTGTTGAACAAATAATTGGAATACCAAAAGTGCATTTTCTCTCATTCTCTATCCCTCTCGCAAAAAGAAAAGGCATATAATCAATCAATCTCTTTCTTTCTCTTTAATTATTTTGTAACTTAGAATAATAGAGAGTCGAGTGTAAGAGAGGGCCGGTTGCGCCCTAACTTTGTCCTCCCATGATTCAAATCTGTGCCCTCCTAGGATTCAAATAAAGGCAGCAATTCAATTCTCTCTTTCTCCGTCCCTCTCTTTCTCCTTCCACATTTTAATTCGCCAATTAATTTAGCATTCTGTGCTATGAGTAATATCAGGTTGCTGCATGGCAGAAGATGAGTGCAGTGTACCCTTTACTCAGGACAGGAGGGAGACTGACTTGTTGTGTTGATTGTACGCACAAGGCACGTATTTGCCAGTTACCAGTTACCAGTCACCTGCAGCTAGAATTACCTACAAATCTGACGTCTTCTTGCATTACAACTTGCATAATAACACCGCTGCCATCATGATCATCATGAAAGAGCACACGCAGATTGTGGAAGCCGTGTTCTGCTCCACCCCTTTATTTCTCTCCAATTCTTCACTTAATTTCTCCATTTTATCTCAATTTTATTTCTTCTTCTTCTTCTTCTCTTCTTTCTCTTCTTCTTCTTCTCTTCTTCTTCTTCTTCTTCTTCTTCTTCTTCTTCTCCTCCATAATAATCTTCTTTTTCTTTCTTCTTTATCATCTTCTTCTTCACATCATCTTCTTCTCTTTTCTCTCTTTCTCTTCTTCTTTTTCTTCATCGTATTCTTCTTCTTCTTTTCCTTCTCATTCTACTTCTTCTTTTTCTTCATCCTCTTCTTCTTTTTTCTTTCTTTTTTCTTTTCTTCATCATCTTCATCATCCTCATATTCTTCTTCATCATCTTCTTTTTCTTCTTCATCATCATCTTCTTCTACTTCTTCGTCTTCTTCTTCTGTTTCTCCTTCTTCATTATTCGTCGTACTTTGTCTTCTCTCACTTGTCCTTGTTTTTCTCACTTTAGTGATTCCCAAGTTATTCTCAATCTTCTCTCTTCTTCTTCCTTCCGAACTATCTTTTCTGCTCCATATACCATTTACCATGCATGTACCTATTCCCAGTATGTATTCACTGAGCTTCCCAATCAGATACATTAAAGTACTGTGATGAATAGTACGAGCACGGAGTGAAGAACACTCATTGTTATGTATTGACTCATTGTAGTATAAATTAGAAATGGGACATTTTTGGGCATGAGCCTGTTGTGCCTTTCCTCGTGTTAAGTATTTGTACACAATGTGATAAATAAAAAAATAAATATTCTGTGATACGAGTAAGTACATCTTAAAATACCTACATGCTTACGAAATGTATTGTAACAAATACATAATTCACAATGTAAAATTTTGTGTGACATGTGTAAAATCTACCATGTAATGTAGGCTATATAGACTATACTGGTCGAGGCTTATTTGAAACTGCGAGCCTAAAATAGAACGTGATCAGTCATGCTAGCTTGTAGCTTATCTGCATCGTACTATACCTATATCCATGATGCTTCTGTACAGTAATCACCTATCTTTATACCTATTTATACAGGTGTCAGTTATCCCTCATGATACTAATATAACTATATTTATGCATGCTTTCGTACAGTACTTCTTATCTTCATACCTATTTATACAGTTGTCAGGTATCCCTCATAATACTAATATAACTATATTCATATATGTTTCTGTACACGCCTAGCCTATCTTTATACCTACTTATACAGTTGTCATGTATCCCTCATAATACTAATATAACTATATTTATGCATGCTTCTTTACAGTATTACTTATCTTTATATCTATACAGTTGTCAGGTATCCCTCATGATACTAATATAACTATATTCATATATGTTTCTGTACATGCCTAGCCTATCTTTTACCTATCTATACAGTTGTCAGGTATCCCTCATGATACTAATATAACTATATTTATGCATGCTTCTTTACAGTACTTTCTTATCTTTATATCTATTTATACAGCTGTCAGGTATCCCTCATGATACTAATATAACTATATTTATGCATGCTTCTGAACAGTACACCACTATCTTTATACCTATTTATACAGCTGTCAGGTATCATATTGCTGTAACCTTGCATATCATAATAAAGGATCGTTGCTCCTTTTTCAGTTAGATTCACATCAAACTGTCAGTATTGGTTGAATGGGCAGCTTTGACGTTATTCATAAGGAATACTGACAGTGTATTTCACTCTAGCTGCTATGCCACTGCTAACATAATATGATTACTGTTTCTACGGGTATTTTCTTATTATAAACATATATGTAGGTTCATGTAATAGATTCTGGTAGGACATGTGCACCTTATGGTGTGTAACCTGTATCTTAAAATAGCTATATAGTTACTCTTACTACAAGTCACTGTGTTCCTGTATAAAATGTATGTGTACTGTACTAGCCATCAGGCTCGCTTCGCTCGCCATATCCGTCTAGTCAGGGTGCTCCGCCCCCTGGACCCCCGACTGGATCGTTCAAAGATGAGATCAGGAGGCTCGCTTCGATCGCCTGCATTTTTATCATATGTTAGGACGATCCAGACTAAACGTCTGGCTAAACGGATATGGCGAGCGAAGCGATCCTGACGGCTAGTGATATAATATTCCCAGGAATAGCTGTGATTGAAGTAGCAGTGCCCAATCAATTATAAATGCATTTCAATTCAACTTGGTGCCAACCTAACAAAGTCAGCTCAACTTAATGCCAACCTGACAAAATTATTAATTTAGTTACCACTGTTAACAACTGTTTCGAAGAGGTACTCTATCTAGATTATAGATCTATAATAACATATGGTATGGACATTTTTCAATTATAATTAAGAGAATAAGAAGAATATACATGCTAAAAGACGAACTTTAAACCCTTAAAAACCACCCTTAGAGTTGAAATATTGCCAAAAGATTTCTTAGTGTGCCTCTAAAGGGCCAACTGAATATACCTACCAAATTTGAACGTTTTTGGTCCGGTAGATTTGTAGTTTTGCGAGTGAGTGAGTGAGTGAGTCAGTCAGTGAGTGAGTGCCATTTCGCTTTTATATATATAGATCACGTGACGTGAACCCCTTGTATAGGAAGGTATTATCGTAGTTTCAAGTATAGTAGGCCCAGTACAGTATTTTATAACTTGCACTTTTTATGATATTATAGTACTGTAGTAGTAACGATAATACTAATACTGGTTGTAGAGCATATAAATATAACTTATATATATATATATATAAGAAAAATAATATATACTTTTATATATATATATATATATATATATATATATAATATATATAGTTATATATATTATATATATAATATATTTTAAAAATAAGGGTGCTATAAGATTTTATTTTGTTTTATTAATTTGAAAGTAGCTCATGTCAATAAGTGTTTTATAAAATGCTATTCATTTTTATAGTCTGAAGAGCATTGTCTGTTTACGTCATATTTTCAATTGGTGTGATATAATTACTTTAAATTCATGAGTTTTTATCTTGTTATAAATTGATTCGTACTGTTTCTAGTCTGTTGACAACAGAATTGCATGCATATAAATGTTATTCAATATTGTACTGGAATTTTATGTCGTTGTAAGTGCTGCTATCCAGTGTCTTCTACAGCAAACAGCGGCTACCAATCACAAGGGAGTAGGCTTTAGAAGATTCACGCCCATTTTCCACTATTGTGACACGACGACGTTGTAAGCGCTGCCGTCTACCGTCTGTTTCTCTTGCTCATCACAAATCTTCGACCAATCAACTTTCATTACCGATTCTGATTGGTCCACGTCATGTAGAAGCCATTTTGTGGATCGAGAATATTGTAAAATGTTGTTATACTAAACAAGGTTATATTCTTCTATTACTAACACTTGACGACGCTACTCATGTACTGTCTTAAGGATTAACTATTATAATATACAGTTAAACGGTATTAATTTTGAAAGTTAAATAATTTCAAGTAATACTTTAAATAAAGTTTTTCATATCATTCATAGTAAAAATGATGCCATTTTAGAATAAATAATACTGTACATTTATTTTTAAGATTACATCTTGCGGGTATGTTCCTTTTCCACGCAAACATTCCTATAGTCTCTCCATCACATTGACCATGCATGGTTTGACGTTTCACGTAACAATTGATAACTGAAATTTGAAATCGCTTCTCGAATCTTGGCTTTTTATTCTGCAACAACGGAAGAATTGAAAGCCAAGATTCGAGAAGCGATTTCAAATTCCAGTTGTAATGTTACGTCAAACCATGGACAATGCGATGGATGAAGAGACGACTACAGGAATGTTTGCGTAGAAAAGGAATACACCTGCAAGATGTCATCTTCAAAAAAATAAATGTCACAGTATAATTTATTCTAAAATGGCATTATTTGTACTATTGAATGATATGAAAAACTTTATTCAAAGATTTGTTTTTCTTGACATTATTTAACTTTTAAAATTTCCCTTTTCTCTGTAACACTCTGTACAATGCATACTTTAAGCTAAGGTCTACTCTACTTGCACTATACTACTACCGTCCATTCCATATTAGCTACTCTTCATTGTACAGTAATACAACCTATATCGACAAACCTTCACTATTGATTGTATTTATAATCATCAATAATTATTACAGTACATCCATTACAATTACAATGCGAGATTGTTGGAATATCCTCTTAACCCATTTCCACGTTGCAATCAACACAGATTTGATTTACGCGCCACTCTCCTGTTGCCATCTTCATTTTGCAGGGACGTCATCATGCGAAAAGATTCTATTTTGAGATAAGAAGTTGGTATATTCTCATTTCTTGGTTACTGGTTGCAGCCAACAATAATTCCCCATGTACAGTAATTGGAGACGTTCCTATTAAATATGTTATCAGATTGGCAGCTTACTGAAACTGTGTGAAGATTATGTTAGCACCGACAGCAGGAGCTACTTTTCTTTTTTTTCTTCTTCTTCTTCTTCTTCTTCTTCTTATTCTTCTTCTCTTCCTCTTAAATCTTTGCTTCTCCATCCTTATCCCATTTTTCTTTATTTTTCTACTTTTCCCTGTTCTTGATGCTTCTTCTTTCCATTCTTCTGCTTCTTCTTCTTCTCTTCTTCTTCTTCTTCTTCTTCTTCTTCTTCTTCCTCTTCTCTCTTCCTTTCTTTCCTCTTCTTCTCTTCTTCTTCTTCTTCTTCTTCTTAATTCTTTGATTCTCCATCCTTATCCCATTTTTCTTTTATTTTTCTACTTTTCCCTGTTCTTGATGCTTCTTCTTCTTCCTCTTTTTCTTCTTCTTATTCTTCTTCTCTTCCTCTTAATTCTTGCTTCTCCATCCTTATCCCATTTTTCTTTATTTCTCTACTTTTCCCTGTTCTTGATGCTTCTTCTTTATATTCTTCTTCTTCTCTTCTTATTCTTCTTCTTCTTCTTCTTCTCCTTCTTCTTCTTCCTCTTTCTCTTCTTCTTCTTCTACTTCTACTTCTACTTTTCCTTCTACTTTTCCTTCCTCTCCACATTTCTCCTTTATCTTCTTCCTCCTCTTCTCTCCCTGTTTCTTCTTCAGCTTTCATTACATATTCTTTGATTTGTACACTTGATCGCTGTTAGATCCACATTCTCTTCCATCTATCCCTCTCTCCATCTTTCTTCAATCATTTACATATTTTCTTCCACTTTCATATTTCTCTATCTGTTCCTTCTTTATCCCCCTGATATCTAATATTATTCTCCATGTCTCTAGCTCTTCTCTCTCCACGTTTTCATCATCTGTTCTTTTGAAATATGGTACATGTAAAACCCCTCATAACCCACTTTATAAAGTATTTTACATTTAATTGAATGCTCTACAACTTTCTTACCCATCATTAAGAGCAATCTCCCCGTTTGGAAAAAAGGGCTGAAACAGGCACTTAGTTCCTTTCTGTCTCGGACGCTATTTTCCAACCGATAATCAAGAAAATGGAAACCGAATGTTATATTCTTACGCACTACTGAAAGCAGAACTACTACCAAAAAGTTAATTACCGCCGTAAACTATTAAACTTACTTAAGCATATATTTGTAGAAAATTCATTTAAGTTCATTTTGTATGTGATGCATTTTTTTACGAGAAAAAATTATACGAAAGCCAAAAAACGTTTCTTCTCTCCAATTGTTCGCTCACCCCGAATTGACTTATTGAATTATTGACTCAAATTATGTTTATTTGTTGAGTTTTAATATTTCGTTAAACGACTGGGATATCAATGTGGATAACCTAGTCATTTAGTAATTTATTGCTCAATTTCATCTAATTGTAGAATAAAGGCACTTGTAAATCCTATTATATTGAGCGAGCAATTTCTGTATATCTGTTTATATTTTATATATGGTTACCTGGTTATTTATGTTCAACAGATCTCGAAAACGGCTCTAACGATTTTCACGAAATTTGGAACATAGTACGTTTATTATATACAAATTTGATTGCACTAGGTCTCATCCTTGGGAAAACTCGCTGAACGACTTTAAAAGGATAATTCATTTCCTTGGCTGAAACTTTGTCATCTGTGGATAGTAGTATGAAGTGAGCGAGTTATTCTGTGGAAAATCAAAATATCGCATCCCCGAAATTCATAAGCTGACGTATAGCCAGCTGTAAAATATAAACACGATCAGAATATTGTGTTCTGTTATCAATAAATAAAAATAACGAGCGAAGCTCGGTGCCCCGATATTATTAAAGAAAACAGTCGAATGACTGCACACTTTCTGCTGCACCACTGACTGATTCCAACTAGAAATGAGTGACTCTGTGAAAATATAGTTGCATCGCATCAAAAGTGATTGATTTCTGTTGACGCGAGACAGGTCTGGTGCAGTCTGCAGTTGATTTCAAAACTCAGTGCAGCAGAGCAATGCAAGTGGATGAAGTCGCTGACTAGAAAATAGTAATGTCAACCGAATTGACTCACACAACTCAGTCGTCGACTGTCTCAATCAATTGACTGTCGACGCGTCAAGTCCAGCGTAGCGCGTTTCTCAATGGACCGTAACCAATTTCTATAGTAGTCACTATTTCACTATAGTCACAGAAAACTTCTATACTTCTGTAAGTAGCCTATATTTCTATATTCTATACTTCTATAAGATTGTTTTTTCTATGCTACAGTATATAGTGAGGTCCACGTTATAAGGGCAGGAGAAATGAAGAATGAAGAAAGAATAATGAAGAACAGGATTGCCGATTCTCTGCCTTGCCACTGCCTTCTATAGAGGATAGCTGATACCGGTACAACTCATATTAACTGTTCATATTATTAGAAATGTTCAATTATATTCTATTCATGAAGGAAATATTTTTTTCAATGATTAGTTAATGAATTCAAAACAAATATCGGGGCACTGAGCTTCGCTCTTTATTTTTATTTATTGATAAACAGAACACAATTCTCTAACATTTATACTTGACAGCTATATGTCATCTTATGAATTCGGGGATTCGATATTTTGATTTTTCACATACTGACTTTTTTTCTATCCACAGCTGTTTCAGGCAAGGATGAATTATCCTTTTAATGTCGTTCAGCGAGTTTTCCCAAGGATGAGACCTAGAAAGAAATCGAATCTTTATGTCATAAACCTACTATGTTCCAAATTTCGTGAAAAATCGTTAAGTCGTTTTCGAGATCCGTAAACATAATAATCAGATATAAAAATAACCAGATATATAAATATAAATACAGAAATTGTTCGCTTAATATTATAGGATTTGAACAATAATGAACAGTAAAATTACTCAATATTACTTCAGATATACCGGCATCAGCTATCTTCCATAGAAGACAGTGGGAAGGCAGCACTGTTTCTCCTATCTTTCTACACTGCCATTATTACGTGAACCTCACTAAAGACTACAGTATAGTAATAGTAGATATTTTGTATTTTGTACCAGTCTATAGTATAGATATAGTAGTATTCTGTACTAGGGCAACAGTATAGTTGAAGTAATAGTCAATATAGATATAGTACTGAATGCAGGAAGCTTGGACGTCTCAATCAATATGGCGGCGATTCGGAGCGTAGTCATCATTGATTATCAGCTGTTGCTCAGTGGCTGGTGACGGAATTGTTGGGTCATGGAAACAATTAGAGATTGAAAATCAGTTTTTTGTTCTATCATCTATTCTTTTCTTTTTATTGATTCATACAATAAGTACATCATGAAAATGATCGGGAGAGAAAATAATGTAACCTTGTGCTATTTCCTCCCAATTAGATAAGGTTACACATAGTCCGATATAGGTTTGTAGTAGTTCACTTCATAAAATACTAATAATAATGAAATTATATTCCTTTTTCTACAACTGCGCGTAAAGAAAGAATTTACATACTCGAGTCTCCTCGTAAAACAGCTTATTTCTGAGGAGAATCTACTTTTTTGCTCGCTAACCATCTGCGCATGCGCAGTAGATTTTCTTTACGCTCGCTGATCATATCTTCGCGTCATTACTCTTCTCTGATCATTACTCTTCGCGCATGCGCAGAAGAGTTTCTTCACGCTCGCTAATCAGCTGATGGTAAGCAGCTCGCCAAAAAGTCAGATCTTGACCTAAAAAGTCGGTAATTGTAACTCTGCCGATATAAGTAATTTAACAGGTTTGGGCAGTTGTAGAAAAAGTTGTATGTAATTCGCGCGTAATGCTTCTTTATGGCTTTTTGCAAAATTATCTGTTTTGCGCGAGCGATAAAGTCGCGCATTACGCTCTTAATACATAAATAGCTATTTTACAAGTTTTCACTTCACAAATGGTGTCCTTAATTATTAGAGTTTGTTGGCCGGGAGTAAATGTGATAAGAGATATAAGAGAAGGAGGCAGTGATAGAGAGTGGTTTTTACATTTATTTATTATATTTATTTTAAAATAAATAAAGTACTTTAAATTTTAACAATACACACATGTTTTAGTGAGACCATAGAGAAAAAAAATGCATGAGAAGATATCCCATGGTATAGGTCGTTTATGTTACAAATATCAGGCCGATTTTTGTTGTTAAATCACGTGACTACTGTCTACTGCCGTCTTATCACTGTTTTGTTGGGGTGAGAGTGTAAGAACGGCACAGTATGAGAGACCAGTGTCACTTAGCTCTACGAAAAAGAAGTACTACAACTATTATGAGGTCCACGTTATAATGGTAGAGTTTGATTACCAATGGTATTGCTATCCTTGTCTATCATTCAACAAAGCGGATAGCGCTATCTCTTTCTCGCTTTGCTCTGTTGCCAGATCGGGTTTTAACAATGTAGAAATATAATTAAGTAACAGAATTTCAAATCTTGATTATAAAAATTCATTATGTAATAATTGAAAAAATATATTTTATATTTTAATGGGAATGAATAGTTCATAATTATTACATTAATATAACAGTTAATACTAGCTTACCTGGCGAACTTCGAACCGCCAAAAAGCAATGTATCTCATGAAACAGTTGACTTTATTTGGTGTATCATGAAATTTATCTAACAATAAATATTTTCATTCACATCTCAATACGAACTTCCTATGTGCTTAAAACTACTGTTTAGCCTACAGTTTACTACAGTAAAGCTGTAATAACACGAGTTATTGACAAAGAGTTAAGATTTCTTTGTTGAATGAATAACAAAGAGTTATTTACTTGACTGAATCATCAAAAATGTATCTTAACAAAAGTTAATAACTCGTGTTTTCAACAGAAAATTCCTTGCTTTTAAAGAAAATGTTATTAACATAATATCTCAATTGTTAACATATTATGTTAATGACTTTTTGTTTTTAACATCAGTTAATAACAAACGTTTAAAAAACACCGGTACAATCCCGGTGTAAACACAACTGCATCAAGATTTAAATTTTCTAATGAACACGACAAATCTTAGTCTGGAAAGGAATGAGATAGATTCTATCTTCAAAGGAGGAAATTCAAGATGACAAAATAACTTTTAATGGTCTGGAGTAAAGTAGAATAGGCTAT
>NC_052513.1:34286035-34319614 GCF_014356525.2 Nilaparvata lugens | reverse complement strand
TACCAGTAGACGCTTCAGTTGCTGGAATATTTTGAAACATGTTTAGTAGATTCATGTATAAAGATATTTGAAAGATTCATGTTTAAAATATGTTCGAAAGGTTCATGTTTAATAAGGCAAATTTGAGTAAAACAAACTCAATGATTTTCACTGTTGAATCTTGTGGGAAAGAACAATTTTGTAGGTGGAATATCTGGTGTAAATAGTCCGAAATACACACTGATAATTCATAAATATTGGTGACAAACAGTTTTGGGCGAATGCCTACTGATTTATACAAAGTTTTTCCACTAATCTATATATATAAAAGCGAAATGGCACTCACTCACTGACTGACTGACTCACTCACTCACTCACTCGCAGAACTAAAAATCTACCGGACCAAAAACGTTCAAATTTGGTAGGTATGTTCAGTTGGCCCTTTAGAGGCGCACTAAGAAATCTTTATATATATAAAGTAAAGAACTGGCTTGTACACGTACGGGATAGGAAAATTATGTTTGACGCATCAGTACGTCTGAACTATTGGAATGATTATTTTGAAATTTTGAATATAGATTCTTAATTAACCGAGGATGGTTATAGGCTGATTCCAATTCTTCAAGATTTCATTACTTCAAGTTTTCAGTTTGTCATGCTTTAAAATAGACCCTTACGGAGCACGGGTTTCCTGCCAGTTGTCAATGAATAAGTTTAAAACATCGGTTACAAACCTTCTCGGATTTACAATATTTATTTTTTTTATTTACTAAATTCTTCGGATGAAATCCTCAGTTCGCTAATAACTATACCACTGAACACAACACTAATAATATCAGTTCTAATTTATTCAACTTCCAATTTGGAATAGACTGTTCCTCCTACACGTGCCACACCAATTCAGAAGTTGTAACAAATCAAGTATAACAACGATAACAATAATAACAACGCTGGTCGCAAAACTAACAATGAATGAAGACATGAATGAAAACTAACAATGGACTAACACTACTGAACACAAAAAGAAACAAACAATATTAAAGAGCAACAAACACCAAACTTGACTCTGAAAAAAGTGTAGTAGGAAGTAAAGCAGACATTGGAAAGCGGTCCACTATCCTCATCCACCTCATGTGTGCAAATTCGAGTCGCTCTGATAAATTATTACAGTGGAACTCTTGAAGTGGCTTCTACAACTACTTAGCATATTACGCCGATGAACCAGTTGCCAATCGAAACTAGAGTTGCTTTGTCGGCCGGCGGCGCTGGCTTCAGCCTGAACTTTGTAGCTTTCACAAGGCTTTCATAAATAATTTCGTGGAAGCTCGGCGACTTTACAACAAGGAAACAGCGTGTTTTGGCACGAGGAGGATTAAAAAAGAGGAAGGATAGAAAATGGCAGGAAAAGATGTGGAAGAGGAAGGAAAGGTGTGGAGGAACAATAAGGAGAAGAAAGATTGAGAGATGGTTATAGAGGAAAAAATATGTGGAAAAGAAGGAAAGAAGATGTGGAAGAACAATAAGGAGGAGAAAAATTGATTTATGGTAATAGAGGAAAAAATATGTGGAAATAGAAGAAATGAAGATGTGAAAGAACAATAAGGATAAACATTAAGATATGGTAATAGAGGAGAAATAATAACTAAGGTGAAAATGTACAAGACGTTAGTCCGACCGGTTGTAACATATGGAGCAGAGACATGGACACTGCTGAGCAGGGATGAAAGAGCACTGAAGTCATTCGAGAGAAAGATGTATCGAAGGATCTGGGGACCACTATGTGATGGAGGGGTTTGGAGAACCAGACATAACAGCGAAATCGATGAGGCTATAGGGGAAGGAAATATTGTAAGATTTATGAAGGCAAGAAGGATGGAATGGCTTGGACATGTGGTGAGAATGAATATGGAAAGGACACAACTTAGACTGCTGGATGGGGACGAGAAAGAGGGGAAGACCGAGAACGAGATAGATAAATGATGTGATAGGTGAACAACCTCTGGCGGCAAAGATTCCAGAGAAGAGACGATTGGAGGCATTGTGTTGAGGAGGCCAAGGTCCACCCAGGACTGTAGAGCCAACTAAAGTAAGTAAGTAATAGAGGAGAAAATATGTGGAAGGAGAAGGAAAGAAGATGTGAAAGATCAATAAGGAGGAGAAAAATTGAGAGATGGTTATAAAGGAAAAATATGTGGAAGAAGAAGGAATAAGGATTTGGAAGAAAAATAAAGAGATGATAATAGAGGCAGTTGAAGAAGGTAGTGGAGGGTTGGAGAAGGAGTTGATGAAGGATGGATCGATCACGAAGGAGATGAGGCTAAAATGTTGAAGGAGGAGAAGAAAAATAAAGTTTGTAGAAATAGAGGAACACACAGGTGTGTACGTCTAATCCTGGAAAAGAAGAAAGAAATAGAGGATGTGGAAGGGATAAAAGGACTAGAAGAAGTAATGGTGGAGAACTAGAATATGCAGTGGAGATAGGATGAAGAATTAGATGAAGTAGAAGGGATAAAGGAGTAGAAGAAGAAGGATGATGAAGAACTAGATGGAGTAGATAATGTCGAAGAAGGAGAAAAGATAAGAAGATGTAGAAGTGGAGAAAGTTGAAGAGGTAGAAGGAAAGATGAGGAAAAAAAAATGAGAAAAGGAAACAGGTGAAAAGAATAACCATTAGGTTGAGGAGTGAGTATTAAAAATCGTGCTTGAGGAAGATTGAAGCAATTACTGAAGAATAAGATATTGTGATGAATAAATAAGATATAGAGTAAAAGGGAAGACTGACGAAATGAGATGACAAAGATGAGATAGAAGCTATAGGAACTATGAAGGTTAGCTTGAAGAAGAACGAAATGAGAGATGATGTAAAAATATGTAGAAAAGGTAGAAAAAGATGAAGAGAAAAGATGGGGATAAGAGAGGAAGTTCAAAAGAAAAAGAAATGAGAAGAGACTAAAAACAGAGAACAAGTTATTGAAATGAATAATGAATGGCTAAATTAATGAACAAAGGCGGATTGAACTGGCACTAGAGAAGATAAGAAACTTCAATGGAGGATGATGCTAAAGAGATAAGGGAGATGAAAGTGTTGAAGGAAAGAGAAAGAACGAGAAGAAGACGAAAAAGAAGCAGAAGAAGAGGAAGAAACAAAAAGAAACAACTAGCAGTCATATCATAAACAACCTGACACTTTTACTTTCGATAACATAGTACAGTAAAATTCACTTAAAACTGTCAGCATTGGTTGAATGGAAAGCATCAATGTTATCAATGAGAAATACTGACAGTTTAAGAGTAATTCTCACTGGGGTGTTATAACTGTCAGCATTGTTTGAATGGGAAGTATTGGTGATAGTAATTAGGTTTACTGACAGTTTGAAATGAATCTTATTATATAGTATAGTTAGTAAGTACAGCCATAGAGAAACAATAGCGTAAGTAGATATCCCATGGTATAGGGAGTTTATGTCGTAAATTTCACTGTTATCTCAAGCCGATTACTGTCGGTTATTGTCGATTTTTACTGTTTTGACCGGGTAAGAGTGTATGAAGGGCACAATACGATAGACTACCAGTGTCACACAGCTTCAAGGGAAAGAACTACGTGGACTATCGGCTTGGGATAACAGTAAAAGTTACGACATAAACTCCCTATACCATGGGATATCTACTTACGCTATTGTTTCTCTATGGTACAGCTATCTATTCAAAAATGTGAGACAACTAGGGTATGGGTTGGGCGCCTGTTATTTTTTCTCAGCTAGTACTTTTTTGTGTTTAAAAAGATGGGAAAGAATGGGAAAATTGAATGTGGAACTAGACTGACCCTTTGCAGCGCTAAACGTCACTTGTTTTGAAGATTAATTTCTTGAAACAATGTGTCATTTTAAAACAACATAATTTTTTGATGTGAGTATCTTCACATATTCAAGGATGGCTCCCTCACTCTCTTCTCTTTTATCTCAGACCTCCTCTTATAAAACATAATAATATTTTTTGTGACACAAATTCTCGTTTGGAATTGAATAGTTTTTGTTAAAAATGTTTTTGATTCTATTTGATTCCAATGATTTCAATTGAGAGAAGTAATATCTCAGTTATTGCAGTGTATTCTCGAAATGATGTAACTATCGAATTGGACAGTTTTTGTTAAAAATATTTTTGATTCTATTTGATTCCAATGATTTCAATTGAGAGAAGTAATGTCTCAGTCATTGCAATGTATTCTCGAAATGATGTAACTATCGAATTGGAGAGGTCCATTTTGGCAGTGGAGAAAGATAGGATAACAACGTTGTCGATCCTCACTGTCTTATCAATGCCTTCTTGACGGTAGCTGATACAGGTTTATTAATGTAATATTAATGATAGGGAATACATTTTATTCCCTATCCTATATGTTTTACACCAAGTCGAAAGGTTTCTTCAAATAGAGCATAGTGGATAGATAGATCCATGAAACATCTATAGATGCATAAGATCACCTCAAAATATTAGAACACATACATAATAGAGTAGGCTACTAGTCAAATTATTATGCCTTTATGGTTTCAATGGTTTTTATAGCATTACAGGTCTATGCTGGATAGTAAAAAGAAATCAACAGTTTTGGATGTCATTGTAAGTGCTGCTATTCAGCTATCTATCTGTTATGAAATCATATAAAATTTTTAGTCAGAATTAGTTGAAATCAGAATTGTATGAATGGTTCAAAAACTGTTCAGAATTATATGAATGGTTCAATCAAAAGTATTGAAAAAATATCTAGCAAACGGGCTATACTACAGTATTCAAGAATTCATGGATGGAGAATGAGGCTTTTGGGAGGATTAAATTATAATATACATTGTAGAATGTGATGTATATATGTTTATTTGTATTATTTTTTGGACAAATAGTCCTTCATTACGATTTCCTATACTCTGTCAAGAGTCTCCAGAAAGAAAATTTAATAAAATCGAATCAAATGGTTTCCAATGTTGTGTTGTAACTCGATGACGTTGTAAGTGCTGCTATCTAGTGTCTCCTACATCAAACAGTGTCGACCAATCAGAAGCAAGTAGGCTCTTGATAGGTAACACGCCCATTTCACACTTTTGTCACAGGATGACGTAGTAAAAGTGCTGCCGTCTACCGTTTGTTTCTCCTACTAAATCGCAAATCTTCCACCAATCACAAGTGAATACATTCTAAACTAATAAACTATCATTGTATTCTCCATGTACTTGTTGCAGAAATCCGTAATTTGTATCAAATAGAGTTAAATCCTAATTTTTTCTCAAATTTTCAATTCAATATTATTCTCTGTTATACTACGTACTAATTGTAATTCAATCAACCAATTCGACCAATCTCGAGCGATTTTGTTCTGATTGGACAGACTCCATGTAAAGACTCCATTTCGTTCTCGAAAACGTTTTAGACTTGGAAGATTAGGGTATTCTAGCCAATAGTTGGAAAGCTAATGGTGAAAATTGAAAATCAGCCTATGAATTCAATGCTACCAGTAGACGCTTCAGTTGCTGGAATATTTTTGAAACATGTTCAGAAGATTCATGTATAAAGATATTTGAAAGATTCATGTTTAAAATATGTTCGAAAGGTTCATGTTTAATAAGGCAAGTTTGAGTGAAACAAAACTCAGTGATTTTCACTGTTGAGTCTTGTGGTAAAGAACAATTTTGTAGGTGGAATATCTGGTGTAAATAGTCCGAAATACACACTGATAATTCATAAATAAATATTGGTGACAAACAGTTTTGGGCGAATGCCTACTGATTCATACAAAGTTTTTCCACTAATCTATATATATAAAAGCGAAATGGCACTCACTCACTGACTGACTGACTCACTCACTCACTCACTCGCAGAACTAAAAATCTACCGGACCAAAAACGTTCAAATTTGGTAGGTATGTTCAGTTGGCCCTTTAGAGGCGCACTAAGAAATCTTTATATATATAAAGTAAAGAACTGGCTTGTACACGTACGGGATAGGAAAATTATGTTTGACGCATCAGTACGTCTGAACTATTGGAATGATTATTTTGAAATTTGAATATAGATTCTTAATTAACCGAGGATGGTTATAGGCTGATTCCAATTCTTCAAGATTTCATTACTTCAAGTTTTCAGTTTGTCATGCTTTAAAATAGACCCTTACGGAGCACGGGTTTCCTGCCAGTTGTCAATGAATAAGTTTAAAACATCGGTTACAAACCTTCTCGGATTTACAATATTAAATTTATATTGTTATTTTTTTATTTACTAAATTCTTCGGATGAAATCCTCAGTTCGCTAATAACTATACCACTGAACACAACACTAATAATATCAGTTCTAATTTATTCAACTTCCGATTTGGAATACACTGTTCCTCCTACACGTGTCACACCAATTCAGAAGTTGTAACAAATCAAGTATAACAACGATAACAATAATAACAACGCTGGTCGCAAAACTAACAATGAATGAAGACATGAATGAAAACTAACAATGGACTAACACTACTGAACACAAAAAGAAACAAACAATATTAAAGAGCAACAAACAACAAACTTGACTCTGAAAAAAGTGTAGTAGGAAGTAAAGCAGACATTGGAAAGCGGTCCACCATCCTCATCCACCTCATGTGTGCAAATTCGAGTCGCTCTGATAAATTATTACGGTGGAACTCTTGAAGTGGCTTCTACAACTACTTAGCATATTACGCCGATGAACCAGTTGCCAATCGAAACTAGAGTTGCTTTGTCGGCCGGCCGGCGCTGGCATCAGCCTGAACTTTGTAGCTTTCACAAGGCTTTCATAAATAATTTCGTGGAAGCTCGGCGACTTTACAACAAGGAAACAGCGTGTTTTGGCACGAGGAGGATTAAAAAAAGAGGAAGGATAGAAAATGGCAGGAAAAGATGTGGAAGAGGAAGGAAAGGTGTGGAGGAACAATAAGGAGAAGAAAGATTGAGAGATGGTTATAGAGGAAAAAATATGTGGAAAAAGAAGGAAAGAAGATGTGGAAGAACAATAAGGAGGAGAAAAATTGATTTATGGTAATAGAGGAAAAAATATGTGGAAATAGAAGAAATGAAGATGTGAAAGAACAATAAGGATAAACATTAAGATATGGTAATAGAGGAGAAATAATAACTAAGGTGAAAATGTACAAGACGTTAGTCCGACCGGTTGTAACATATGGAGCAGAGACATGGACACTGCTGAGCAGGGATGAAAGAGCACTGAAGTCATTCGAGAGAAAGATGTATCGAAGGATCTGGGGACCACTATGTGATGGAGGGGTTTGGAGAACCAGACATAACAGCGAAATCGATGAGGCTATAGGGGAAGGAAATATTGTAAGATTTATGAAGGCAAGAAGGATGGAATGGCTTGGACATGTGGTGAGAATGAATATGGAAAGGACACAACTTAGACTGCTGGATGGGGACGAGAAAGAGGGGAAGACCGAGAACGAGATAGATAAATGATGTGATAGGTGAACAACCTCTGGCGGCAAAGATTCCAGAGAAGAGACGATTGGAGGCATTGTGTTGAGGAGGCCAAGGTCCACCCAGGACTGTAGAGCCAACTAAAGTAAGTAAGTAATAGAGGAGAAAATATGTGGAGGAGAAGGAAAGAGATGTGAAAGATCAATAAGGAGGAGAAAAATTGAGAGATGGTTATAAAGGAAAAATATGTGGAAGAAGAAGGAATAAGGATTTGGAAGAAAAATAAAGAGATGATAATAGAGGCAGTTGAAGAAGGTAGTGGAGGGTTGGAGAAGGAGTTGATGAAGGATGGATCGATCACGAAGGAGATGAGGCTAAAAATGTTGAAGGAGGAGAAGAAAAATAAAGTTTGTAGAAATAGAGGAACACACAGGTGTGTACGTCTAATCCTGGAAAGAAGAAGAAGAAATAGAGGATGTGGAAGGGATAAAAGGACTAGAAGAAGTAATGGTGGAGAACTAGAATATGCAGTGGAGATAGGATGAAGAATTAGATGAAGTAGAAGGGATAAAGGAGTAGAAGAAGAAGGATGATGAAGAACTAGATGGAGTAGATAATGTCGAAGAAGGAGAAAAAGATAAGAAGATGTAGAAGTGGAGAAAGTTGAAGAGGTAGAAGGAAAGATGAGGAAAAAGAAAATGAGGAAAAGGAAACAGGTGAAAAAGAATAACCATTAGGTTGAGGAGTGAGTATTAAAAATCGTGCTTGAGGAAGATTGAAGCAATTACTGAAGAATAAGATATGTGATGAATAAATAAGATATAGAGTAAAAGGGAAGACTGACGAAATGAGATGACAAAGATGAGATAGAAGCTATAGGAACTATGAAGGTTAGCTTGAAGAAGAACGAAATGAGAGATGATGTAAAAATATGTAGAAAAGGTAGAAAAAGATGAAGAGAAAAGATGGGGATAAGAGAGGAAGTTCAAAAGAAAAAGAAATGAGAAGAGACTAAAAACAGAGAACAAGTTATTGAAATGAATAATGAATGGCTAAATTAATGAACAAAGGCGGATTGAACTGGCACTAGAGAAGATAAGAAACTTCAATGGAGGATGATGCTAAAGAGATAAGGGAGATGAAAGTGTTGAAGGAAAAAGAAAGAACGAGAAGAAGACGAAAAAGAAGCAGAAGAAGAGGAAGAAACAAAAAGAAAGAACTAGCAGTCATAACATAAACAACCTGACACTTTTACTTTCCATAACATAGTACAGTAAAATTCACTTCAAACTGTCATAAATCCTTATAGTAAAATACCAATGCTTCCCCTTTCAACCAATGCTGACAGTATGATGTGAATCTGACTATACTAGTATGATGCTTGAGGCGTATCAGGATTATTATGATAATAAAAAAAGGGATTCACTTTCAAATGTCAGCCTTGCTTGAATGGGAAGACTTTGTGATTATTATGATAATAGAAGCTGTGTGATAATACTAACTGGGTGGGTACAGGTTTTTGGCAACAGGAAAAAAGTGGTGAATTTTTATCAAAACATTGTTATCACCAGAGTGAGTGAGAGTAGTATATTAGAGAGAAAGATATTGATACAGTATAGGTGATTTACCTCTGATAATCATTATTCAAAATGGAAGCTTGCTATCAAATCAAATAAATCTTTTTTCACAAAATAAATTAATCAGCAGTTAGTATTTGAATATTGTGAATATTTCCCACAAATACACTTATCTTTATTGTATTTTGTTTTATCATAATATGACTATCACAAGTAGAGTGTATGTTATTAATGTTTAGAATCTAGGAAATAATGTTTTCAATGTTGAATTTTGACTGTTGTAATACTGTTGGCAATCTCAAGAGCCTTCTACAATAAAATGATTATATTGATTGATGGAGATTAATGAGAAATTCCATTTATTCAAATGCCAATCGATGAATCATAATAATTATTAAACGAAAATCCAAAGTAAAATGCAGTAAACCAACCCGAAGACTTCTGCTACTGCAAATATTGGAAACAGGGTTAACAGTTAGCTATTGGAATTTCCAACTAGCAGAAGTCTTCATGATTGTTTACAGCATTAACTTTGGATTCTCGTTGATTCATTATTATTGATTGATTGATATTAATTGAAGTACGATACTCGTCAAGATGTCAAACTTACATCTACATTGAATCATTGCATTTGAATTATTTTTCTTGAAATATTAAATAATAAATTTATCTAAAACTGATATTCTGAGAATAGAAGATTCAGACAAAAACTTGCTGAATGTATCCTGAAATTATCATGAAAGTTTTTTTTGTTCCAAATGTGAAATTACTCATTTCAAAAGTTTGAGCCATAGGTGCTCACGAATCTCAGAAATCTTCTGACAGAAATAGATTATCAAGCTATACGTGCATTTATATCCAGTTACTCTTTTCGTGAACTTTGTCAGAGAAAGTTGGAAGCGAAATCATTCTTGGGTTTTTGAACTCCTCTTGAATCATAGCTGTAACTTGTAATCATATCCACCTTCTGTATATCTTCTTGCACTGTTTATTATTTTAGTCTATGCTTTTGGGTTCATTCATATCACATAATCATCATTATAGGAGTGGGCCGTAGCCCAGTGCATTAAATGCTGGCTTTATAATTCAGAGGCCCGGGTTCGATTTTCTTTTTTATCTATCATCATCATCACCCTCTTATTACCCTTCTTCAACTTTAAATAAGCTATTTGGTATTTATTATACAAATGAATAAATCAATTTTAAATAGGAAGTAATCAAATACAAATTTGCACCTCGGTAGTTGATACCATAGAGAAACAATAGCGTAAGTGAATGCTATCGTTTCTCTATGTTAATACTGAAATAAAAGTAAAAATTATTTTCCACATTTCAACTTGAAAATGATGTAAGTTATGGTCGAAACAAGTGGTTGAAATATTTTAAGTTTTTAATAATAAAGGGTTCTACAAGTTTTCATATTGTTTCTATCAATTTGAAAAGAAAGTATTTTTCGGATCTCTCCACTGTTCAAAATCTAATCTGTAATCCAGTTTCAGTTTGTTATTATGAAATCTCGATCATCCTCTGTAATTTATGAAATGTTTATCATCCTCCTGCTTCTTCTCGAATCTCATCTCCTTTCTGATTATCGTCTCCATTCATCCTATCATCACCCGAAAAAATTTCGCTCGAAAATGTATGCAAAACACTGCAATCAGAAAAAGCTGCTCAACATATGGTCGGCTTGTTTAGAAACAGCATGAAAAAGAGTGGCGAAAGGTCAAAAAAAGGAAGAAGGTCTACATGTATTTATTTAGTGAGACTCAACTGTCAGTATTCTTTATGAATAAATAACATCAATTCCTCCCATTCGATTAATGCTGCCAGATTGAGATGAATCTCGCTATAGGAAGTGGTAACAGTTACTATGGAGAGATTTGATCGCTAGTTTGCGCGTGCGTGTGAGTGTTTGTATATGTGCTGAACAAGTAGGCTTACAAATATCATTTGAAAAAACTGTTTTCACAACATCAAATATAGAAGTTACTAAATTACAAACAAAATATGGAACAATTAAGAAGGTACCATACTTTAAATATCTTGGGGAAATTATATCAGAAAAACATGCACAAAATGAAAGGATACAGAAAGCTCGTAAAGGCCTAGGGCTAGTGCAATATATTTATAATAAGAGATGTATGTCTATCAATACCAAAATCAAACATTATAACGCAGTAATCAAGCCAACAATGTTGTATGCCAGCGAGACCCTAACACTTAGCAGAAAAACAGATACTGAAAATTGAAAAAAGAAGAAAGGAAGATAATTAGAAAAATACTTGGACCAAGAAAGACCGAAGATGGTTATAGACTACAGAAAACAGCCAAAGTTGAAGAATACTCTAACATAGAAGCAGACATCAGGAAAGGCGCCTTAAATTTTATGGTCACATAATGAGGCTTCCAGATCACAGACTTACAAAAAGAATAGTAACATATGTAGCAACCCTTAGTAATGGAGGTGCATGGATGAAAAACGTCAAGAAGGACTTAATACTTGCTAACATTAACAATGATGAAATATACAACAGGAACAGTTTCAGAGAAAAGGTTGAAAAATGGGAAGTTAAACCAGAGATGACTGTGCCAAGAGTGGGAACAAAATGGAGTGAAGCAAGGAAAGCGGAGTTCTCACTGAAAATGAAAAACTGGTGGATTGATAAAAAGAACAAGAAAAACAAAAAATGAACCAAATTTTGCTCAGCGTCTTCCATCTGGGAGCTTGACGGCTAATAATAATAATAATAATAATAATAATATGACTATCACAAGTAGAGTGTATGTTATAATGTTTAGATCTAGGAAAATAATGTTTTCAATGTTGAATTTGACTGTTGTAATACTGTTGCAATCTCAAGAGCTTCTACAATAAATGATATGATTGATTGATGGAGATTAATGAGAAATTCCATTTATTCAAAAATGCTAATCGATAAATAACAATTATATTAAAGGAAAATCCAAAGTAAAATGCAGTAAACCAACCGAAGACTTCTGCTACTGCAAATATTGGAAACAGGGTTAAGGTAACAGTTAGCTATTGGAATTTCTAACTAGCAGAAGTCTTCATGATTGTTTACAGCATTTAACTTTGGATTCTCGTTGATTCATTTATATTAATATTATTGATTGATTGATAGATATTAATAATTGAAGTACGATACTCGTCAAGATGTCAAACTTACATCTACATTGAATATCATTGCATTTGAATTATTTTTCTTCAGAAATTAGATAATCAATTTATCTAAAAATGATATTCTGAGAATAGAAGATTCAGACAAAATCTTGCTGAATGTATCCTGAAATTATCATGAAAGTTTTTTTTGTTCCAAATGTGAAATTACTCATTTCAAAAGTTTGAGCTATAGGTGCTCACGAATCTCAGAAAACTGATGACAAAAATAGATTATTATCTATACGTGCATTGATATCCAGTTACTCTTTTGATGAACTTTGTCAGTTGAAATGACAAAAAGTTGGAAGCGAAATCATTCTTGGGTTTTCAACCCCTCTGAATCATAGCTGTAACTTGTAATCATACCCACCTTCTGTATATATCTTCTTTCACTGTTTACTATTTTAGTCTATGCTTTTAGGTTCATTCATATTACATAATCATCATTATAGGAGTGGCCGTAGCCCAGTGCATTAAATGCTGGCTTTATAATTCAGAGGCCCGGGTTCGATTTTCTTTTTATCATCATCATTATCACCCTGTATTAAACTTCTTCAACTTTAAATAAGCTATTTGGTATTTATTATACAAATGAATAAATCAATTTTAAATAGGAAGTAATCAAATACAAATTGCACTTCGGTAATTGATACTGAAATGAAAGTAAAAATTATTTTCCTACAGATACCTTGAAAAGTGACCATTTGTGCACTGATTGCAGGCCGCAAAGAATCACTTTTCCGCACTAGTGCGCAAAGTGAGTACTTTGCGTACTCCAGATTTGCAACATGGCAACACAAAATAGTTAGTAGGTTATATGGAGCACCAGTGCAGAAAAATCAAACTGAAGTTGGTAACACTCATAGTGAGGCCCACGTTATAATGGCAGTGGAGAACCGCGTTGCCTTGCCATTATGTGCCTTGATTATAGTCATTTCAATGCTTACATAACATAAACCCCCTTCAAGCAGTCACATACATTTTCAATTGAATCACTAATCATTATAATTCAATTATTATTATTCAATTTAAAATAAATTGAGGTTTCTATTAATAATAAATTACACAGAATAACATTTGATGGATTTTAGGGAATTTTACCCATAATTACCCACATTTCTTATTCAATGGTAACTGTAGGAAAAATTTAATGTGAAATACGTGCGCAAAGTTTGTTTGCTGCACTCAAGAAACCATTGCGTTCTCGCCTACGGCTCGGGCGTAAATTTTTTTCGCCCACTTGGATGTAATGAGCTGGTTTACGTGCGTCATATGGAGGCCGAAAGTGATTGTTTTCTGGCCAGGCCGGTAAAATTTTACGGCCCTAGGGCTGTAAAATAACCTTGAAGTCAGCTGATTCTGATTTGATGTGAATGTGTTTACAAAATAGTTTATGAAACGAAATAAGTTTATGCTTCTAGAATTGAATAAAGTATTTTGCAATAAGATACTATCATTTTATTTGGATGAATGAAATACAAATGAGATATTATAAACTATTCAATTCAATTTCAGAGTATAATAGAATCTAACCTCAAACCTCCTAGTACTGTGTTATCACGGAACATAGAGGATAAATGGAATCATTTTATGCTTCTAGAATTCAATAAAGTATTCTGCAATAATATACTATCATTCTATTGGATGAATAAAATACAGATAAAATATATATTATTATAAACTATTCAAATAATTCGATTTTAGAGTAGGATGAACTTCTAACCTAAACTTCCATTGACATTCAGATTGGCCAAATTTCAAGTGTGCTAAAACAGCTGATCAAAAACTTTTCATTATTTGTGTTTATCATTCAATAATTAAACATTTATAATAATATCATCTTATTGTCATTTGGAAGAATAAAAAGTTTAAACTCAACCTCTACATAATGAACATAATCTTTTAGGTTATTTAGACAAATCAGAATAAAAATAAAAATACTTGGACAATTTCCTGATATTCAGATTACCTCAGATTTGCTAGAGCTATGACCTTCCACTTTTGCTTTCGGAAGTGCTTATAATAGACAATAAATTATTTTCATATATATATATATATATATTGTTTATTTCTGGCTCTCAATCTTTTCTAGTCCTCGGCCTACGGCCTCGGACTTTAAAACCGATTTCGAGCCAGAAAAGTCTCATTTTCGGCCCTAGGTGCGAATTATACAATTCCTACAGTTACGTTGAAAAGTGGCCATTGCTGCACTGATTACAGAACGCAAAGAATCACTTTTCCGCTCTAGTGCGGGAAAAATTTTTCTGCACTCCAGATTTGCAACATGGCAACGCAAAATACTTAGTAGGTTATATGGAGCAACAGTGCAGCAAAATCAAAATGAAGTTGGTAACAGTGACTGGGCTGCTATAGTGAGCAGGTGCAAACAAGCACAACGCGCTAATTATTACTATTATATATTATATCGAGGACAGCAACAGCACAGTGCCACCACAGCACACACCACACAGCCGCCTCGCCATTCAAACACTACTAAGTATTTGATGGATTTCAGGCAATTTTACCCATAATTACCCACTTTTCATATTCAATGGTAACTGTAGGAAAAACTTAATGTGAAATACGTGCGCAAAGTCCTCTGCTGCACTAAGAAACCATTCCGCCCTCTCCTACGGCTCGGGCGTAAACGTTTCTTTCGGTGCAGCAAACTGTCACTTTGCGCACTAGTTGCACAAATAACTATTTCCACATTTCAACTTGAAAATGATGTAAGTTATGGTCGAAACTAGTCGTTGAAATATTTAGTTTTTAATAATAAACTTCAAGTTTCCTTATTGTTTTTATAAATTTGAAAATATAGTATATTTCGCACCTAGAGCAGAAAATGAGATTTTCCAGCTCGAAATCGGTTTTCAAGTCCGAGGCCGTAGGCCGAGGACTAGAAAAGATTGAGAGCTGGAAAAAATTTTTGCCCGTGGCGAACGATATTTTTCGCCACACTACAGGTATTGCTGACAAAATAAATAAAGAATACTCGTTAAGCTATCGTACCTATCTCTTGATTTTAGTGGTAGAAGATTTGCAGTCAGGATTTCAGATTCTTTTAAAATTTCACTTGGAATACCACAGTCATCTTCAAGCATTTTTGAAAATTCGGAATGCACTAATCAACAATAAATAATGAATAAAACTGGTTGCGAAGCGAATTAGTTTGATTCGAAACTGGAACTAAAATCATGGCGACTTCAGCTTATTATGAAAGTGGACACTCGCCCGATCTAGCGGATGACTTATTAATAATAATTAGCGCGTTGTTTCAGCCATAAGCGGCTGGAAAGAGACAACTTTCTGGCCTAGACCGGAAAAGAAACCCTTTTCTGACGTCGTCTGCAACAAGGTCTTTCAGATCTACGTAGGGACTGGAAAACAGCTGCTTTCTGTGCAGTGTGGCGAAAAAGTATTTTTCGGATCTCTCCACTGTTCAAAATCTAATCTGTAATTCAATTTCAGTTTGTTATTATTTGTAATTATGAAATCTCGATCATCCTCTGTAATTTATGAAATTTTTATCATCCTCCTGCTTCTTCTCAAATCTTATCTCCTTTCATCTCCGATTTGATTATCGTCTCCATTCATCCTATCATCACCCGAAAAAATTTCGCTCGAAAATGTATGCAAAACACTGCAATCAGAAAAAGCTGCTCAACATATGGTCGGCTTGTTTAGAAACAGCATGAAAAAGAGTGGCGAAAGGTCAAAAAAAGGAAGAAGGTCTCCATGTATTTATTTAGTGAGACTCACTGTCAGTATTCTTTATGAATAAATAACATAAATGCCTCCCATTCGATTAATGCTGCCAGATTGAGATGAATCTCGCTATAGGAAGTGGTAACAGTTACTATGGAGAGATTTGATCGCTAGTTTGCGCGTGCGTGTGAGTGTTTGTATATGAGTGTTATGTCGTGTGTGTGTGTTTATGTATGTGAGTGTGTGCAAATGACCGTCTAATGATTTTTGATGCAACGGTTTTCATCAGAGTTGATCGAGTTTGTTAAAAAGAAAAACTTGTTTAGTTTACAAATGTCCATTTTCGGCACACCTATAGTGAGGAGATTCATTGGCAGCATTCACCATAAACAACGTCAAAGCTTCCCATTCAAGCCATGCTGACAGTTTGAAGTGAAACACACTGTAGTTTAGTAGAGCCGGTCCTTATATTAAAAACTGGATGTTGACTTCCACCTCAAATGAAAGCTAATTCAAGTAATAACAACTGTTAACTACTTGGATGGAAATTGAATTAATTTGGGAGATAAATTTAATAAAAATTATGTTTGACTGGTGTGTAAAGGTTGTAAGTTATGTAGTTGTTTTAACTAATAACTTGTTCCAATAATAATATAGGGTTTTCTACTTTTATTTAGCAGATTTAAATCTAGTCCAGGATTAGAGTTGATTGAACTTGACAAAGTGATTGAACTTGAAACACCTGTCTTCTATTACTTCATGTAGAGTAAATATTTGTGATTTAAAACCATGTAAAGTTACCTATTCTATTGCTCTACTTCATCTTCAATAGGGCCGGTTCCGAGCTCTGGATTTAGCTAATTTCTAGACTTTAAACAGCTGGAATCAGAAAATTGGCTTTCCGAAACGGGGCGTAGTCGCAGTCCACGTTCAAATTAAATTTCGAATAACAAGAAAACTGAACGCTATATAAAATAAAGAGAAAAAAGTGTAAAGTTTCAGCTAAATAAATTGCATGCCATGACGCATGCAATTCAATCTCTCAATGTAACTTGGTAAAAAATTAACAGCTGTGTAGACTATAAATTGGATGCAATTTTCATGCACTATTAAATAGGATGCAAAGAACTTATAACTCGTCTGGGTGCCTAGATGTCTTCTGGTTTTCTCGCGCTAAATTCCGGAAAGCGTTATATTATGATAATTAAATCTTGTATGTAAGCATGATCTGATTAATAAATAGTGTATCAGTGTGGATGTGCTTATGGTTTGGGACGTCGTTATAACTGCGCGAGGTCTACTGTTCACAGAGC
Organism: Nilaparvata lugens; assembly: GCF_014356525.2. NCBI lineage: Eukaryota > Metazoa > Arthropoda > Insecta > Hemiptera > Delphacidae > Nilaparvata > Nilaparvata lugens. The sequence goes on along the minus strand of NC_052513.1, from coordinate 34,302,418 downwards.
TACTAGTTAAAGAAATGAGAAAATAAAGATTATGATAAAAACTGTGACTACGCCCCGTTTCGGAAAGCCAATTTTTTGACTCCAACTAAGTCTAGAACTCAGCTAAATCCCGAGCTCAGAAACCGGCTCTGAGTTCGAATCACGGAAAATTGCATTTTTTTCAAAATTTAATCTGGGAGATGTTAATGAATCAACACAATTGATTTTTTTTCAAATGATATGTTATTCTGAGCTTTTAAAATATACAAAATTAAATATTGTCATCGTTTGAAAGAAAATGAACATGTAGCAATTGAAAGAGAATGAGAGACCAGATGATTGTCGAACCAATGCATGTGAGGATTGACATGCCCTTTAAAAATGGGAGAGTGCTTAGAACTTGAAACTGTATGAAGCAATCTTGAGTTGTGTGAAATGTGTTGCTATTCCGCCGGATATGTTGCAATAAGCAGTTGATAGACTTCTAGGCGTTTAAGGATTCTAAATCTAGGCAGTTTATAGGCTACTAAATCCCACTACTTTCGCCTGACAATCAATAGAGAGACTGGAGAAGAAGTTGACCTCCAATTCCTACTTGAGATGAATGAAATTATAAGACTTTTCTCAATAATAATTGTTATAATAGTTTGATGTAATTTTTTATAATCTTGAATTCAATGAAGCAATATTGGATAGAGCAAACAGATATAACACTCAAAAAAAAACTGTTACAAAATATACTGTTATACAAAATATAACAGTAGAATAACTGATGAAAACAAAATATCAGTAAAATAATAACAGTTAATAACTCTGTCAAGTAAGTAAGTAGACAGTAAAATATTTTGGATTAGAGGAAATAGAGAATTGCCCTAAACTAATTTTTCAATTTATCAATTAGTCCAAATTAATATTTCATTGATTCTCTTGGATAAAATAGATAAATAAAACTAGAATGGATGAAGAAATGAATAAATGGATAAAGAAGAGATGAATAATCTAATGGAATCTAATCCTATTCCAAATGAAAATCCAAGTGAATATAATTATGTCACCTTTCACTTGTCTTGAGTGAATATTTTCAACTTCAAGATTGGTCACTGTTCACTTCAACTTCAATATTTTCAACTTCAAGATTAGCCACTATTCACTTCAACTTCAAGATTGGTCACTATTCACTTCTTCCTTTGTACGAATAGGCTTCTAGTCGCCTTGTGATTGGAATAAAAACCATCAGCTAATTGATAGTTATGAGTTTCGAAATTAGAAATGCGAAACATGCTTGGCCAAGATCGATCAGAAATAGGTCCACAGTCTCGTCAATTGAGATTTCTTTAATTTGGCTACTTATGATTTTCGAAATCAAAAAAGCAAAATGTGCTTGGGTAAGATCTTGATTATTGATTAAGGTCCATAGTCTCTTCAATTGAACTTGACCCCATTTCTTTACAATTGACCTCGCTCAATGCAAATTCTAATCCATCACCGTGTGCAATTGGTAATTGATCTCTGCGATTGTCTTCTCCAACAATTGTTATTATTACAACAATTATTTTTTCTCCTCGGTGATAAATTTAAATTTTCCCATCAAATTTTTCCACCTTGCTTGACCTTGAATTGTGAACAATGATTACCTTAAACCTTGACTGTTTCCTTGTTACGTACTTGAACAGAAAGAAAGAGACTGTTGGAAAAACAGAAATAATGATAATGATTTGAGTAATAATTACGATTATTGTACAGCATTATTATGATTTTCTGTCGGTGGTTGCATAATAATTCGATGGATGGGAATTTTTTCGCCTCACCTAAACTTAATGAAGTTGGCAATAAATGTCTTATGAATTTGGTTTATTATTGTCTTGGAGAATAATGAGAAAATGGAAGAAGGCAAAGTAGGAGACTGATAAAGAGGAGAAGAAGTATGAGGAAGAGGAGAAGAAGTATACGAAAAATTAGGCGGGAAGATGGAGAAGATGGAGAGGGAGAAGAAGAAGAGATAGAATGGAGAAGGAAAAGTAGGAGGGAAGAAAAAGATGAAGAAGATTGACAGACAGAGAGAAGAAAAGCGAGGAGAAGAAGAAGAAGAAGAGAACAGAACAGAAGGGAGGAAAAAAAATCGAATAGACAGGAGAACTACTTTGATTAGGAAATAAACCAATGAATAGAAATTATTGAATATGCTTCAGTATTCCACCTATATTCTCTCTATATTTTTCTTCTATAGTGTCACCTTATTCCTTTTTCTCTTGAATTATCTTTCTCCTTCTTTTATTACTCTTCTTTCTCCATCACTTATTATTGTATATTTCCTTTCCTCTGTTATTTCTCCTCAAATTTCGTCTTTCCCCTATACTCTATACCATCTCTATTTCTTCATCTTTCATCTCCCCGAATTCCTTCATAATATTCCTTTCATGTATGTTTTTCCCTCAACGTCTTCCCTCCTTATTTTCCTTTCTTACCTTTTTCATATTATTGATAGGATGATTTACTCTATATCATCCTCTATATCACCCTTCTTATCTTTCTTTCTTACCTTTTTCATATTTTGTCTTCCTCTCATGCTCATTCCTCAACTCTTGTCACTTATCAACTTCTCCTCCTCTTTGGTTTTCATTATTACATATTGCTCATTAATCAATTTTACTCTATTACATCAATTTTCTTACATTCCACACCTTCCTCTCCTCCTTTACTTCTCTTATTTTTTCTTCTCCTCCCATCTTCTGTTCTTCTCACCTTGTTCCCCTCTTCTCCTATCTCTACAACTTCTCCATATTTTGCAACTCAGTATGGTTTCATAATCACAATAATTTATCCAACAAAATTCCTCGATAACTTTGTCTCATCCGATACAGCGGCCCAACCTATTCAATAAATTGAAATACAGCGACTTATGTATTAGCCTGTATTTTGTAATCACGGCTCATAAACATTCTTTTTTCTTCTTCGTAATTCTCATTCTTCTTTTTCCTTCCTAATAGGCTGCCATTTATTAGGATACACTTGATTTTGAGATTGCAACATCGAATTCGCAATTTTTTTGAATATTTTTCACGTTCATCAAATACCTCACTCGATTTTCGCAACATCAAAGGAACACCTTGTTCGTTATTTATTTGTATTTTCAATATTTCTCGGGTGATTGTACAGGCATCTATTCATCGTACTTCGTTATTCTTTGGATATTCTTTATTAAATTTATTGATATCTGAATATTCCTCATTTATCTTACAATAATAATTTTATTTGAACGATTGACTAACCGTGTCTTCTCTCAAACGATTCTCGTTAATATCGAAATGAACCATGGTTATGGATTGAGCAAGAAATATGGAGTGTTTTGGAATCGGTTATTTGAATTTTTTCGCATTAAATCACATTATTGTGCGAATTTCAGGCTTCATTGTTACCTTATATGGTGTGTATGTAGTGTTCACAAATGTTTAATATATGCGAGAATAATTGGCTAATGGGATATCCATTCAATCTTCAATAAATTATTGTTCATATCAATCTTAATTGAAAATACTATTGGTATATTCCTGTTTGAAATATATGTTTATTTCAATCTTCAGTGAAGATACAATTGGTATATCCCTGTGTGAAATATGTGTAATTGAATACAGTATTGAAGTGTTTAATACATTCTAATTATTGTTGTTTTTCGGTATTCCATTAATGGAATCAATTTTAATCACTCCTGGAATTAGTCATAGGCCGGGTTGCACAACAGCCAGTTAAATTTTAACTGTGAATAATTTCACGAGAACCAATCTGAGAATGCGTTTTCGAAAATACGGCTTTACTGATTGGTTCTCGTGAAATTAATCACAGTAGTGGTGTTTTGAGAGAGCTGCCTATCCAATAGAAATCGAGGGGTGTGGCCTCCCCCCTCCACCCCCCCAGCCCCAGTCGGCCATTTTGGCCCTGCCCCCAGCCAATAGGAATCAAGGGGCGTGGCCACGCCCCCCTCCACCCCCCCTGCCCTAGTCGCCATTTTGACCCCGCCCCCTCCACCCACCCTGCCCTAGTCCGCCATTTTGGCCCCGCCCCCAGCCATAGGAAGCAAGGGCGTGGTTCAAAATGGCGTCCCTCCACCCCCCTTCCCTAGTGTAGCCATTTTGTCCCCCACCACCCCCACCAATAGGAAGAAGGCGACGGCCATCTTTGTTGTAGCAGTGTCCATCTGTCATCTCCCCCAAAGTCCCCCCAAGAGGTTCCCCTACCCAGGAAGTGCCCCCGACGGCGGCGGCCATCTTGTTGTAGCAGGTGTTCTGACATCTGCCCCAGTTAACACCTGCTTGGTGCCAATTTGCATATTAAAAATATTCCCCACATTTAAAATCTTTAAAATCTTTAAACTCTCAAACTACTACTAATCTATTTCCCAGTCATATTTTTTTCTTTTTTTTCCTGCATCACTTGGTCGCCTATCACTGAACATTCTTTTCAAAAACAACTCTTGCACCTGATCAGAATTCAAATTATTTGTACAGCTTCACTCATGTCAAAGATGTACCTCTTTTTTACATATTGTGCAATCAAATAGTATGAAAAGTTGAACAACTGTTCATTTAAATATTTCTGAAAATCTCACCTTTCATAATCATCTGCATAATGTCATCTTTTAGCTTTTGGTGAGAAGCTAAATTTTTTTCATCAAGTTTCTTTTGCACCTCAGCCAACATAATATTGAATGTTGATTCTAGATCAACTACTTTCAAATTATAATCTTGCCTGTTAATAAAGTTAAGTTCTGTTGTGCAATTAGATTGTCTTTTAATTCTTTCAATTTAGTTCTAGCAAATCTGTATCAACATGTTTTAAACTATTGTTATTACTTTGTTGTTCACATAATGTCTTCAATTCGTCTGATTTCTGATCAAACAACGATCTACTAACATACTTTAGCTCAATATCATCACTTGATTTAGACAATGTTTTCAATTGTGAATCGAAATACTGTTTGTGTTGTGCTATCTCCTTCAATATATCAGACATTGAATGCAATTTACTTTCAAACACTTTTTTAGTAATTAAATCAGACTGTAGTTTTTGGATATACTAGTTGATATTGCAAGTAATTTGCTGTCTAAATATTCCTATCTACTAAATCAGATGATTCAGTTTGCAATTTAGTGAATATATTTGTTGATATTTCAAGCAATTTACTGTCCAAGTATTCTTTGTTAACTAGCGGTGATGATTGATCAGACTGTAGTTTTTGGATTATACTAGTTGAAACTTCCTTTATTTTACTATCCAAGTATTCTCTGTTAACTAGCGACGGTGACAATGGATCAGACTGTAGTTTAGTGAATATATTTGATGATATTTCAAGCAATTACTGTCCAAGTATTCTCTGTTAACTAGCGGTGACAATGGATCAGACTGAAGTTTATTAAATATATTTGATGATATTTCAAGCAATTTACTGTCCAAGTATTCTCTGTTAACTAGCGGTGACAATGGATCAGACTGAAGTTTATTGAATATATTTGATGATAATTCAAGTAGTTTACTGTCTAAATATTCTCTACTTGCTGCCACTAATGATGATGATGTTGCTTCTGCTGCTGCTGCTGCTGATTCACAACCACTGTTTAAAACTAATGGTGCTGTTGTATTAAACACATGATGTGTCCTACCAAATCGATCTATTGTACTACTCACTGCAGTGGTGGCGCTACTGCCCGACATCTCTATTCTTGTCAAGTGTTAAACACATACTAACGACTAAAAGCAACATTGCCACCTAATATAATACCACTTTCTTTCAGTTCTTCAATAATAGAAGCTATTTCAACTGATGTGATCTATTTCCCGCCTGCTGTGATGAAAGCAGAATATCTAATCTGTCTATCAGTTCATTTGATTACCCAGTAGACATACTGTCGACTAGTAGATTCATTTCTTATAAAACCCATACCACTAACAGCTGCCGCTGCATCATCAATCCTAGATCTTTTTCTTTTCCTACTACTCTCGATGGAAATAAAGATTGAATAATTTGTGATTTATAGCCTGTATTTCTCTTTACATAACCGCGTCTATCTAAATGAGCAGCGGTAAGCTGCATATATACATATTTTTCTTAAATCACGTTCTGTGTACAGTTTCTGGTCAGGCTGTTTTTTAAATAGAATTCACACAAACCAACTGTTAAACGATACTTATTATTATGTCGATAATTAAATAACCATTGGCAATACTAATATCCTTTACACCCATATAGTATTCATTACTTTACTATCATAACATATACCATAAGAATACAAGTATTTATTTTTCATTATGAAATTCATGTATATACTCATCAATAAAATCCACTGTTATTGTTGTTTTATTCAAAATATCACTTACATTAGATCTATTCAAACCCTCATCCACATCCATTTGCTTGCCCGTATCTTTCTCCTCCTCCTCCTCCTCCTCCTCCTCCTCCTCCTCCTCCTCCTCCTCCTCCTCCTCCTCCTCCTCCTTCCTCCTCATCGTCCTCTGATTCTTCCTTAAGTCTGCTACTAGTGTGTGCATGTTGTACAAGTGTATCTTTCAATTGTTTTAGTGGATTGATAATTGGTTCTAATGATTTTTGTCTAATCGAATCATTTTCCCTAATCATACTAGTTAATGATCTATGTTTATTAATAATTGACTTACGCAAACCTTTTATCCTGTCAATTACTTTACTAGTATGACGATGATGATGATGATCACGTTGCACTAGTCCTCCTCTTCGTCCTCGCCGCCCTCCTCTTTGTTTTTTTCTTTTTAATTTAATTTTACGCATATTGCTAGTAGTAGTAGTAGAACGATAATTAGTTCTTTCACCTACACTGGCTCAACAACAAATGATGAGAATTGACACATGTCAATTGGTGCTATACACACTTGGATCAATATACTTACCAAGACAATTACGATATTTACCAGCATCTGGTTTACACTCAGTGAAAATTGAAATAAAACTATGATTTCCGCCGCTTTGCCATACATGTGAAATGATTTCTTTCTGAATGCAACAATGTCATATCAGTTCCAACAAAATCTCTAAATATTAGTTTTAAATTGTGCATATCCATTTTAAAATAATCAGCATATTTGCATTGTCTCTGATATGATGTTTTGAAATTGTGCCATAGCTTTGAATTAAGTACACACAATCTATGCTTTTGTGTCTGCCCATTGTGAAAAAATTACGTATTTGCGGCACACGTGTAACATTCAAATCGTCAAAAATTATCAGTGAATGAGTGTCGATATCATTCGGTTGCGTATACATTCAATATTGTCAGATTTATAGTAGTTTCACACTTGAGTTTTGAAAAAACAACATCCAATAGTTTATATTTTCCTGATACAAAGACTTACTGAACAAGTATAGGTTTTTGAATTTTAATCCATTTTTATCGAATATTAAATTCAGCAGTACATTTGTCTTTCCACAATTTGATGCACCGCAAATTAGAATTCTAGCTGAACTTGGCAAAAACTCACCATGCTTTTTTCTATCTAGACAATTTTTGCCCACTTGTTTTGTATCTACATTAGATTATCAAAGTTAACTATTGCTATTGACTCTTTTGCTGCCGTCATAATAATAACTCTTGCTGCGTGCGCTTGCTGTTTACACATGCGTGTCTACAGTTCAACTATGCTGTTAACATCGCTACATCCGATGTGTGTGTGTGTGTGTGTGTGTGTGTGTGTGTGTGTATACTACAAGCGGATTATGAATGAAGAAAACACGCACATACAATGTTCACAGTTTATTAAAAATACTAGATACATACAAATTTAGCAGCAGCAGCTAAAACAAGTGTATCTTACAAAGTTGACAATACATAAAAAGTTGAAAATACATACATAGTTGACAGCTGCATACATAAAAGTGAAAATATACATACAAATTTGACAGCAGCTGCAGTAAGGTAAGTGGCGACAAATCTAGTGATAATACATAGACAAAGTTGACAGTGTTAATATTATAAAAAATTGTAATTATTACAAAGCGTGGTGTCTTTCCACTAATACAGTATAGCACCAGCGTCACACGCATTAATTAAGATTAGCCATTGACATGCAAAATCTAAAATATAAATTAATATCTTTTCCTTCTTCTTCTTATCATCACATCATCTTCATCAACATCAGCTACATTAAAGTCTATTGATTTAATTTGCGAGTAAAGTATGTTTAGTTGCATAGAAAATTGAGCACAGATACAAGTTCTACTACATCAATACGCTGCTTGCATCTTTAAAGTTTTATATGAACATATACTTAAATGAAACCTACTATCATCATCATCATCAACAACACAACAACAACATCACTGAAAAATGTTTTTTTACATAAGCCAACTAGAAAGCATTTTTCAATATCAACACGTTTTCAACACATCGCTTTAAGCGTACACAAAAGATCAATTATTCTTTTAATAATACTACACGCATCGTTACCATTCAGCAAATAGAACAACAGTGGCGCATCCATAGCCATTGACATTATGTTTATATCATATCTGAAACAATATGCAAATAAATTTAATGATTTTTGCGCGTTGCACGCAGTTTCTTCTTCTGTTTTACAGATGGAGTAATAATATCACTCTTATCTATCCAGCTAGTTTTATCAAAGCCTAACCATTTAACAAGATATTTATTGTTTGATTTTCGTATTATTCGTTCAACTAAATATGTATTTTGTTCAGACGGTGTTAAGTTTGTTTTCATCAATTGTTCACTATAAAATCTACCTTGTATGAGTTCATTGTTAAGATCGCGAATTACATAGGTTGGCGACTTTGGTGGGAGATGACAGATGGACACCTGCTACAACAAAGATGGCCGTCGCCTCTTCCTATTGGTTGGGGTGGTGGGGGACAAAATGGCTTACACTAGGGAAGGGGGTGGAGGGACGCCATTTTGAACACGCCCCTTGCTTCCTATTGGCTGGGGGCGGGGCCAAAATGGCGGACTAGGGCAGGGGGGAGTGGAGGGGGGCGGGGTCAAAATGGCTGACTTGGGCAGGGGGGGTGAGGGGGGCGTGGCCACGCCCCTTGATTCCTATGGCTGGGGGCGGGGCCAAAATGGCCGACTGGGGCTGGGGGGGTGGAGGGGGGAGGCCACACCCCTCGATTTCTATTGGATAGGCAGCTCTCTCAAAACACCACTACTAATCACGGTTAAAATTTAACCGGCTGTTGTGCAACCGGCACATAGTAATTTTATTGGTGACTCGGAACTCACCTAAAACTGAAGTTCCACTCATCTCTGAACATCATCCCTCCCATCACCCTTGCACAAGCCCAGGACCTGTGGGCATCATCCTCAGGAGAATAAAAAATACATTAAATCTAAATAGAAAGAAAAATAAAAATCTCAGTACCCTTTTTGAATTATTTTATCACAACATGTTTCAACATTGATGCCATTTTCATTTTTATTATTAATCCATAATAAGTGATTGATATCACTTGAAAATGGCATCAATGTTGAAACATGTTGTGATAAAATAATTCAAAAAGGGTACTGAGATTTTTATTTTTCTTTCTATTTAGATTACAAGTAGCCCTATACAGAAAAGAGATACATTAAATATATAATATTCAAAATATAATCGAATATTTAATTGCATTGTAAATTGATATTGATGTAAGTTTTCTCATGTAATGTTATTCTGGCAAATAAATCATTATTATATTATAATGATGAAACGCTCTCCCTCTTTTTTAGGGTTGTGTGGCAGAGAGGACCTAGAGTCCTAACTCTGCCCTTAATAAAGGCAACTATTCATTCAATTCAATTCTTTTCTTCATTGCAAATATTATCTGTTGTAATTTTTCACAAAATTAATTTATATTTTCTTTTCTTTGCAGGTATGTTTGTTCAAGATTGAACGTCTTCTTCTAATGCTTAGAAGTATATCGTGAGTACAATAAAATTGTGACTATTCAGAGAAAATATACTGGAAAAACAACATTTGTAAGTTCTGAAGCAAATTAACCTACTGGTTACAAATAAACAAAAATAAGCTACATTCTTCATCTAGTAATTTGAGTTGGGTGTGGTATACTAAACTTGTCATACTCACTTGTTACTTGCTAGTATTACTACTTGTAAATTGTCACTTATATTATATACTAGATGTCCTTGTGATGTCTAACTTGTATAATTCAATAACTAATGAACATTTCTAACTTGTCATTTGTATGATAAATATAATTCGAGAAATACAAAAAAATCGTGATCAGAAGCAGAACTTTCATTAGTAATGATAAAAACATTAAAAAAAAAAATTGTGATCTAAACCAGAATTTCATAAGAAGTAATGATAAATATATTCAAAAAATACAAAAATAAATAGTGATCAGAAGCAAAACTTTCATTATTAGTAATGATAAATATCATTCAAAAAATACAAAAAATAGTGATCTAAACCAGAATTTCATCAGTAATGATAAATATATTCAAAAAATACAAAAATAAATAGTGATCAGAAGCAAAACTTTCATTAGTAATGATAAATATCATTCAAAAAATACAAAAAATAGTGATCAGAAGCAGAACTTTCATTAGTAATGATAAATATCATTCAAAAAATACAAAAAAATAGTGATCTAAACCAGAATTTCATCAGTAATGATAAATATATTCAAAAAATACAAAAATAAATAGTGATCTGAAGCAGAACTTTCATCAGTAATGACAAACATCATTAATTTTTTTTTTTAAAAAATAGTAATCTCCTGGAACAGAACAGAACATTCCTAACTTGTCATCAATTTAATGATCATCATTCAAAAAATATTGATCTCCTGAAGCATTATCTAGTGATTTAACTGGGATCTGGTTTGTGGATCTGAACCTGATCGTAGATTTGATTGCAGATCAGTGTAATAATGGTAACAACAGGCTCTGATAAGCGAGCGTTACTTTTAACGACACAGGAAATTATAACCGGGGTTTTAATGGATTAAGGAAGCTGCCAAGGTGAACATCTTTGCTTCCTCTGCATTGGTGCCAAAATACGCTGTACTTATCCGACTTATTAACAGATACGCTGTATTTAGATCTGATTTATACACCTGTGAACCTTATTGTTTTAAAAATATACAGAGTGTCTCACGAAATTTATAATAGCCGATTCCACATGATTTGCAACAAAAAATGTCAAGTGGAATTTTCTCATATCGACATTAGTAGTTCTCGAGATATATCGAAGTTTCGATATTCTTTAAAAACGTCAATAACTTGAAAACTATCTGTCAAATTGAATTCTAAGGATATGGTTGAAAAGAGGAAGAGATCTACAATAAGACTCATGTAACTTGTTCATTAAATTTGTTCGACGTATTTGAACTTTTTATGATCGTTCAAACTGTTTGAAAATTGCCTTTAAACTTGCCGAATGTACATTTTTCAGAGCTTTAAAAAAGTTCAAAAACGTTAAACAAAGTAACAAATTATAGGAATCCTATTCAAAATATCTTTCTTTTCTCAATCATTTTTCCTTAGAATTAGATTTTGTCTGATAGTTTTCTAGTTATATCTTTTTTTTCTAAATATCGAAGAATCAATATCTCGAAAACTAAGGGTTAAGAAAGTTTTCTTGTAATATTAATTTTTTGTTGAAAATTTCATGTAGAATCTAAGGCTGATACACCTTTCGTGGGCCACTCTGTATAATTAATTTTCCAAGTGGAAATACAAAGTCTGAGGCCTGGTTGCACAGATGCCGGTTAAATTTTAACGCGTTTTATTCCACGAGAACCAATCAGAGAAGGCGTTTTTGAAAAGACGGCTTCTCTGATTGGTTCTCGTGGAATTAATCACGGCTAAAATTTAACTGGCTTTATACAACCGGTACTGAGTGTTCAAACTCCAACTCATTACACTTTGAATTTCTGTAACTAATCAAAGTCCATGAAGGTTTGGGTATACTGTACTTGGTTATACCACTGATATAGAGACAAATTTTCTTGTTTGTGGTTATACGATATATTCAATTTATAAAATATATTCCATAAGTCTAGATTACGGCGAGTTGTAAAAACCTTCGCGTCTCCTCACCAACAGAAATCATAGGATACTACCATAGATTTAAACCTACCTCAAGTTTACTTAGTCTATGATAATACGATGAATAGAATAAATTTCAATACTTTGGTAACAATAGGACGTGTGATATCGTGTAATATAAAATCGTAATCGTTTCTTGAAGTGCATTATTTTAATTGAAAGTTTTGTTCTATCAATTACTGATAATATCGTGTGACCTGACTGGCTCAGGTCTGGTGTCAGAGTTTTCAGATCGCAACTGATCAATTTCAAGCCTCTGACAAGACCTAACGACTTCTTTTTAGGCAGCCGGGACCGACGAATTAACATGCCCATCCGAAACACGGGAGTGGCCCGAGATACTGATGTATTTATACTCTTCAAAACTACGACATTAATGAAGAACTCTGCAATTCCTATAAATAAGCAATGCTTCAAATAAGAGATACACAAAATTGATTTTCAGATTGAACTCGACCGCAGTTAGAAGTACAACCTGTTGGCTATTCTCGTATTCGTAATATTGTAATTGTGATAACGGTTACCGAGGTATTTCCCCATTATATTTAGCATGTAAGTGTCCAGTTATATCTGACTGCATCACTGGCACATGAAGAAAGCAATAACTTTAGAAATGAGTAGCTGTCATTAAACCTGGTCTAAAATTGTTATGGATGATGGTGGTAAGAACACCATAAGGCTTCCGCTGTTTTATCGTTTTATTAACAATAGCATAATTAGATATCCCATGGTATAGGGCGTTTATTTCGCAGCTTTTACTGTTATCTCAAGCCGATATAGTTCATGTAATTCCTTCCCGTGAAGCTGTGTGACACTGACAGTCTCTCATATTGTGCCGTTCATACACTCTCACCCCAACAAAACAGTAGAATTCGACAATAATCGACAGTAATCGGCTTGAGATAACAGTAAAAGTTGCGACATAAACGCCCTTTACCATGGCATATCTACTTACGCTATTGTTTCTCTATGACAGTATTCAATAAATAATGTACAGTATTTTAGTTCAGTCACTATTGTACATTGGTGGTTTTTTATTTTCCTTAATCTTATCTTCCTTTTCATCTCTTTCTCATCATCATCATCTTAGCCTTCTTAATCTTGATCTTCTTCTCCCAATTATTCTCCTTCCACTTCTACTCCTCTTCCATCCCTCCACATGTTTTTTCATTTTTGTCCTCCCTATTCTTATCCTTCTCCTCCCCATTCTCATCCTTCACCTCCTCATCCTCCTCTCCCTCCTCCTTTTTATCATTTTTCTCCACTTTTCCTTATCCTCCTCATCTTCATTTTCTCCCTCTTCTTACTCTTCTTCTTCTTGTTCTTCTTCTTCTTCTTATTCTTATTCTTTTTATTCTTCTTCTCCTTCTTCTCTCACTCCTCCTCCTCCTTCTCCTCCTCCCCATTATCATCCTTCAACTCCTTCTCCTCTTCTTCCTCCTCGTCTTCCTCCTCCTCTTCTTCCTCCTCCTCCTCCTTTTTATCATTTTTCTCTACTTTTCCCTGTCCTCCTCATCTTCATTTTCTCCCTCTTCTTCTTCTTCTTCTTCTTCTTCTTCTTCTTCTTCTTCTAATTTTCTCCTTCTCTCACTCCTCCTCCTCTCCATCCTCCTCTCCGTTTTCCTTCACCTTTCAATAACTCATCTTTTTTTTATTTTTCCTTCTTTTCCTTATCCTCCACTCATCTGCATCTTTTTCCTTTCCTTATCCTCCCTATTCTTCATCTCCTTCTCCTGCTCCTCCACCGCCTCCTTCTCTTCCTCGTAGCCCTAATACTCTCTTTCTTTCTTTTTCCTCTATTCTCGTTGGTGCTATGACGCATAACTTGAAGAAAGAAATCTCCAAATTCCCCCCAGAATCAGTTTCGCTTTATTTGCGTTTAACAATGATCTAACTGATCGTTAACGCTAATCGGAGATCAAACTGATCGGTCATAACCATTGACAACTTTGAAGATATCATCGACGACTCAAAAGATTACCCGATTCAGTACATTCTGTCAGCATTCATCAACGGTTCCCATTCAACCAGAACTGACAGTTTTAAGTGAATTTTACTATAGACGTTTTCACTGTCCATTGATCAACTGTGGTGAACGCTTTCGTTGAAAAGATTCGAAAATACAGTTACTTGAGTCAGTAGGTCGAAAAAACGGGTTGTAAATAGTTTTTCAACTTGAAATTAAATCATCTGAAACTTGGTTTAATATTATAGCTATATATAAAAGCGAAATGGCACTCACTTACTCACTCACTCACTCACTCACTCACTCACTCGCAGAACTAAAACTCTACCGGACCAAAAACGTTCAAATTTGGTAGGTATGTTCAGTTGGCCCTTTAGAGGCGCACTAAGAAATCTTTTGGCAATATTCTAACTCCAAGGGTTGTTTTTAAGGATTTAAAGTTCGTCTTTTAGCATGTATATTCTTCTTCTCCCAATCTCTTAATTAGAATTGAAATTTCCATATCATATGTTACTATAGAACTATAATCTAGATAGAGTACCTCTTCGAAACTGTTGTTAACTGGCAACTAAATTAATAATTTTGTCAGGTTGGCGTTTATTTCGCAGCTTTTACTGTTATCTCAAGCCGATATAGTTCATGTAATTCCTTCCCGTGAATCTGTGTGACACTGACAGTCTCTCATATTGTGCCGTTCATACACTCTCACCCCAACAAAATAGTAGAATTCGACAATAATCGACAGTAATCGGCTTGAGATCAGTAATCGCAACAGTAAAAGTTGCGACATAAACGCCCTATACCATGGGATATCTACTTACGCTATTGTTTCTCTATGACAGTATTCAATAAATAATGTACAGTATTTTAGTTCAGTCACTATTGTACATTGGTGTTTTTTATTTTCTTTATCTTATCTTCTTCTTTTTCTCTTTCTCATCATCATCATCATCATCATCTTAGCCTTCTTAATCTTGATCTTCTTCTCCCAATTATTCTCCTTCCACTTCTACTCCTCTTCCATCCCTCCACATGTTTTTTCTTTTTGTCCTCCCTATTCTTATCCTTCTCCTCCCCATTCTCATCCTTCACCTCCTCATCCTCCTCCTCCTCCTCCTCCTCCTCATCCTCCTCTTCCTCCTCCTTCTCCTCCTCCTCCTTTTTATCATTTTCTCTACTTTTCCCTGTCCTCCTCATCTTCATTTTCTCCCTCTTCTTCTTCTTCTTCTTCTTCTTATTCTTCTTCTCCTTCCCTCTCACTCCTCCTCCTCTTCTTCCTCCTCTCCCTTTTCCTTCAACTTTCAATAACTCATCTTTTTATTATTTTTCCTTCTTTTCCTTATCCTCCACTCATCTGCATCTTCTTCCTTTCCTTATCCTCCCTATTCTTCATCTCCTTCTCCTGCTCCTCCACCTCCTCCTTCTCTTCTTCGTATCCCTAATACTCTCTTTCTTTTTCCTCTATTCTCGTTGGTGCTATGACGCATAACTTGAAGGAAGAAATCTCCAAATTCCCCCCAGAATCAGTTTCGCTTTATTTGCGTTTAACAATGATCTAACTGATCGTTAACGCTAATCGGAGATCAAACTGATCGGTCATAAACCATTGACAACTTTGAAGATGTCATCGACGACTCAAAATATTTCCCGATTCAGTACATTCTGTCAGCATTCATCAACGGTTCCCATTCAACCAGATCTGACAGTTTTAAGTGAATTTTACTATAGACGTTTTCACTGTCCATTGATCAACTGTGGTGAACGCTTTCGTTGAAAAGATTCGAAAATACAGTTACTTGAGTCAGTAGGTCGAAAAAACGGGTTGAAAATAGTTTTTCAACTTGAAATTAAATCATCTGAAACTTGGTTTAATATTATAGCTATATATAAAAGCGAAATGGCACTCACTTACTCACTCACTCACTCACTCACTCACTCACTCGCAGAACTGAAATTCTACCGGACCAAAAACGTTCAAATTTGTTAGGTATGTTCAGTTGGCCCTTTAGAGGCGCACTAAGAAATCTTTTGGCAATATTTTAACTCTAAGGGTTGTTTTTAAGGGTTTAAAGTTCGTCTTTTAGCATGTATATTCTTCTTCTCCCAATCTCTTAATTATAATTGAAATTTCCATATCATATGTTACTATAGAACTATAATCTAGATAGAGTACCTCTTCGAAACTGTTGTTAACTGGCAACTAAATTAATAATTTTGTCAGGTTGGCATTAAGTTGAGTTGACTTTGTTAGGTTGGCACCAAGTTGAAGATTGAAATGCATTTATCGCGGAAAAATTGATTGGGCACTGCTACTTCAATCCTGGGAATATTGTATTACTAGCCGTCAGG